>NW_024621773.1:0-3256 GCF_008729295.1 Plectropomus leopardus
AGGAGGAAAGGTGTTTTTCCAGGCTAGCTAACTAGTCTGTTTTAGCAGCGTTTGAACTGATGGTACATGTCAGGCTAACGTCAAGGACAGTCATGTCGTGATTCATGAGCTGTTGAGCGCTGCACCTGCCCGATGAGCCATGACCTTTTGACCTTGAAGTATCATCATGCGTCTGCTCTCTGGGTCACTTTGCTCTTTCCCCTTTTGTTTTCCTCTCCGTCTCTGACTAATTCTGATTTCAGACTGTGAAATGGCAGAAGACATATAATGCCGGTCTCCTCAGGTCAAATGAGACGCGTGCAGCTGTTGCTGGGTCGACTTAAAGAGCATGTATACAGTAGGGAGGGGGCTTCCCTAAATAATTTCTTTCCCTCACTCACCCTCTCTCTCTACCACGGTCTCTATCCCAAACATGGGTCATTTATCTGTCAGTGCTGGGGGGCAGAGCTTGCTTCGTTACACCCAAAACAACAACAGGCAAACAAACTGCAACTTCAGCACCAATCTCTTCCGCTCCCTGCCTGCCTCTAGCTCGCACATTTCTGGTTCTCTCTCCGTCTCAACCATTTCAGATTCTGTTGAAGAGGTCAGAAAATGGCTTCCATTCAGGACAGTCTGGGCAGACTCACACACCCTCTTACAACAGACATACACACACACACATCCCCAGGCCCCCTGCTAAAATGTCAGGTCAGCAGCAGTAGCGGCAGTTAGCAGCAGCAGCACAGCGTGGTTGTGGCACCCCGGTGGAAGAATGTTCGTCGGCCCGCGGCGGCTGCAGTGAGCGCCTTTGTTGTGTGGAATGTGTCAGTGTGGAAGAAACCTGTGTTTATGGGGGCATCATTGTTTGTGGGTGACAAAAACAGAGATGCTACGACACCCGGCTTTAGTGTGCAAGTTGGAGCGTGTGTGTTCGTCATTATCCATATGCACATTTATTTCAAGTGGCTATAATCAGTTTTTTTGGGATGAATGCATCACATGACAATGTGAATGTGAGAGGGCTTGCTTAGGGGCACAATTACAGAAAACTCTGAACATCCACTCAGTTCTCAGAGTTTTATAATATCTTATCTTATCTTTGGTTTCTGGCCAAAAACTGTGCTGTTTGGTTCACTTTCACCCCTTTCATAAGAGCCTGTTTACAGATAATGTATAAAGATAATGAATTTACAAAGTAGTTACTTTGACATCACCCGCTGGTTTGTGGACTCATGTTTTGAAGACTTAAGTTCTGCATTTCAGCCATCACCCACTTGATTTTTTTGGAGCCAAAAGTGATCATATTCTGTTGGTGATGTGGAGGAGCGACGTGGGATCTGACTGAGACGAGGACAGTCTGTCATTAAAAGTATAAAGACATTTTTAATAAAATAGTAGCGAAAATAAGCTAACATTAGATGGTCATGTTAGCCTGGTAGCGATGCATCCATGCACAGAGTTGAAATACGAAAGACAGTTAAATTTAAGCACGTTTACTCATCTGGCCAAAAACAAGACAGCAATTGTTTCAGTTGCGGACCAATACAAAATATTTATAGCCCACTAGACTCTTTTACACGTCTGGTAGCTCACCATGTAACGTAAGTAATGTTAGTAACATAAAGACCGAAATACACAAAACCGACATCAGCGAACTACGTTGCCCTCACATCATCATCAAACGGTTGAGTTATGGGAAAAATCACTTTTCTTTTTTGTATGGATCACGTCCAACATGCGTTTTAATTTTCTGATGATATGTGCCCTCCATTTGAATTTCGCTGGTCATAATAGTCATGTGATTGTAAACAAGCTATTTGTAATTCTCTATGTATGTATATGCATTTTACTTCCCTTGTTAAATATATATATATAGAGAGAGAGAGTTTTTTAATTTGCCATGGTCTATTCATGTACCCTCTTGTAACTACATAACAATACAAGGGGTTAAAACTCGCTGGATGGAAAGCACTTGAACAGTGTAGCACTGTGTGTGTGTGTGTGTGTGTGTGTGTGTGTGTGTGTGTGTGTGTGTGTGTGTGTGTGTGTGTGCGCTCAAGGTCAAAATTTTGTCACTCTCATTGAACTCTAATGCCAGTCAGTCACACTGGACATGGGCCTGCATTCTCAGCTGCTGTGCTAAGTCTTTCATGTGCGCATAGTACAAACACACACACACACACACACACACACACACACACACACACTTTATCCTTCTTTGTCTTCATCTCCCTCCTTCTTCGCTCTGCATCTCTTCTCTTTCTTCACGTCTCCCCAGTCTCCATCCCCTGCTCTATCTTGCTGTCACTCAATCACACCCTGAACCCTGCAGACATTTTCTTTCTCTCCTTCACTTCCAATCTTCTCCCTCTTTCTCCGACCCACTCCCCTCTGTCTCTTCTCTGTCTCTGCCCTCATTCACTCTCTGTGTCACTGCTCCCCTCATCTCTGCTGGAGTGAATACTGTATCTCTGCAGTTGATATGTGTGTAACTGCGTGAGTTTGTACTGCGTACTGTATCTCTATGTATATTGGTGTGTATAGTGCTGTATAGGTTGATAACTTTGTAGCCTGTTTATGTGAATGCTCATGTGTGCCGGCATCCTGCGTGCCAACCAGCAGCTGTTGTCGGCCAAAGGAGAAAATTCAAGATCAATGGTATTGTGTTGCCAGCGAGCCTAAGGCCTGGCATTCAGTGATACCATGGGAGTGTGTGTGTGCATGTGTGTGTGTGCCCTCACCTCGGCTCTCTCGTTGGGACCAGAACTGCTCGACAGTTTTGGCAATGTCACGCTTCTCTCTCAGTTCTTTCTGCCACTGGCGCAGCTCCTGCACATCTGGGCGTGCCCTGATCTAAAACACACACACCACAGCACACTCGTGAATGCAGCACATGCATAAAAACACATAAGCAACACCATCAATAACTTAATTAAGCTGCGAGCTAATAAGTGCGAGTGAGTTGCCATTGTTTTCTTAAATGACCCATTTAAAGATTCAGTTATGTTTTTTAGTTAATGTATCATTCTGTTTTACTTGAATGATTAAACAGTGAGAGCGGCTCATTTACTGGTGACACTGTTACCTCGATACTTCATACTCATACAGTGCTTCTGCTCGGTATTTGTGCTCATGTAAAGTGATAAATTGACTTTACTTAAAATATTTACTGCATGCTAATGTGTTTTTCAATTGTTCTGTCAGGTTTGGACCTCCCTGTGTCTGAGGTTTAAGGAATCAGAAACATATATAATACCTTAATAATACTAGTAAA
>NW_024621774.1:0-1872 GCF_008729295.1 Plectropomus leopardus
GTTTCAACCAAGCACAATAGAGCACATCTGACAGCTGCTAATTTGTAGGAAATGGGATCCAGCAACACAGCTCAGGGTATTTCTAATCACGGAACACCATATTCAGCTGTTTTACACAGTATGAAAATCAAATTGGCATGTGAGTACTTTGTGTATTGATGTGCAACATCCTATATCTGTGTTTGCCAACAGTTCAGTTCCTAATATTAACTTGGCCCAGCAGCCTGATGTTACTTCCTCCACAGAGCAGATTAAAGCTGCTCATCACCACGGGAGCCAAGAGAGCTGAGATCACATTCAAATAAATTCCTAAACTGGTCTGTAGTGTCTCACAAATGAGCTGCTGGTTTCCACATAATCTGCAACCTACTTATTCATGCCTGACACAGTTATTTGAAGCAGAAAGGTTTTAAGGCATGTTTGTGCACCAGAACAAACTGCTGCAATTAATTACTAAATCATATGAAGAACATTTTGACTTAAATACATTTTAAACACATTCACTACTCTTGCATGTTGTAATTAGGAACAAATTATGAAGAAATTATGTATGAAGCAATAAGAATTTGTGATAATTAATCATCTCGATGCTAATACTCAGACACGGCTCTTCACTGACTATTAAAGAATTAAGACAGGGTGGAACCAAAGAAATATCATTACGTAAATGTGGAGCCAGACACAACTCTAATTAGTCAAATTTTCATGAGGAGAATATACATGGCTGCTCTAATTTCAGATGGGTGCTCCTATTTTTTGCTGGTACTCATCAGTGTGGGTTAGAAGACAGCTATATGTCTAACATTCAAGTTGTTCTGACGTACGTTTTTTCCTGAGAGGCTTAAACAGATATTCATTCTGACAAATGATTCAGAACTATAGCTCCTGCAGTCTGCTATGTCCTTCACTACAAGTGTTACTGCTCTTCTTTACACATGATGCTCCCCGTGCAGCATAACTGTGGCATGCAACAGTACCGTTTTAAGTCATATTCAGCTTCTTTGTATCGTATGATAACACAGCCAAATGGAAATCAATGTTTCAGCCGTGAAGATTACAATATCAGGAGGTGAGTATCTGCAATTGTGCAGTTTTCCAGTGAAACACCATGCTTCGGTGGGCTGATGTGGGTTTCTTCATTCTCTTGTTTTAAATATAGCACAGGCTGTTATGTAACACTCCAGAGGATGCCACTGATGGCATGATTAGTAAATAGTTAGGTACACCAATACAATCAGTGCTGGAGATCAACGCTGAAGTCGTCTAATTTGAGCTGTGAATGTTAAATTATCTTAATGCAATCATTCTTGAACTATTTTTAGAGTAGGACATAGTTTTTTGTGATGGTCTATTTCAGGAAATGCATACTGCACATACTATACGGGTAGCTTACAACTTATATCTTATTAACCCCTTGAAACCTAGTGGTTTGATCTTCTTGCAAATATTAGAAAAAGGCAATGAGTAGCTTAACAAGACATGGCCCAAAAATTAGCAAAAAATTGATAAAATTACATGAAATTTTCCTGAAAATAATAATAATAATGATGATGATAATAATAATAATTATTATTATTATAAACAAGAAAACAAACCAAAAAAGTGCTGAATATTGAAAAGATATATGTATAATTATTTTTCCGTAGCATAATTTTAAACATATAATAATTATGAATATAGTTTCTGGACATATTTCCTGTTTTTCTTGTTTCCACCTTCTTTAAAAAACATCATTTTCAGGTCATTTTCTT
Organism: Plectropomus leopardus; assembly: GCF_008729295.1. Lineage (NCBI taxonomy): Eukaryota > Metazoa > Chordata > Actinopteri > Perciformes > Serranidae > Plectropomus > Plectropomus leopardus. The sequence continues at coordinate 1,752 of NW_024621774.1, forward strand.
AATCTTTTTACCAATTTCTTGCAATTTGTGAGACTTTTTTTTTGCCAAGTTGCTGCCTTTCCCCCCATGTTTTTGAAAGATAAACACATTTGCTCAGGGTTTAAAGGGTTTAAAATAACTG
>NW_024621775.1:0-5023 GCF_008729295.1 Plectropomus leopardus
AAATCGAGCCAATTTGTTCATGATGCAAAGGGTTAACTCTCAGTATTCCTAAGTTTTGATGTTATAACTGAAATTGCTGTATTTGTAGGCTCAAAAGCAGATAATCAGAAAGAGGGTTTCTGGAAAATACACTGGCATTCATTTTTAATTTCAATTGAATTTTGATCAGACATTCATGTTTCCCTGAGGATGAATTCTACTTCTGAATTTATTTTACTTTATTACTTTATCCTTTCAGTGGTTTATCTATTTACGCAAAATGTGGTGCTATAATTTTTTTACACGATAATGTGGAAGGAAAAGAGTCACACTGACGTCTTGTTCTGCTGTTATTTTCTCTTGCAGGTTAATCTTCTGACTGAGTGTACTCCCATCTCAAAGGATTCAAATCTTCCAACAAGTTGAGCTCACCAAGCTGAATTTTCCAAAAACATCTCGGGACAAACCCCATCTGTCTTCTATTTTAGGCAAATGGAAGTGAAACATATACTTTTTAGGCTTTTTATGTGACTTTATAATCAACTGTAATTACTGAAGAGGCCTTTTCTGAGCAGATTAAAGATAAACAGCCTGACTCTGTCAACATGATTTGTTATATTATCTATAAAGGTCAAAATATTTCAAGATTTACTGTTTTTATTCGGGATTGCCGTGACAAGATTGCCAGAATGATTTGGTTCTATGCCCAAAGTCAAAATAGTATCGTGCAACTTAATACAGTTTTCGCAGAACTGACTGTCTGTTTGGAGAACAAATGCTCACACACGTCTGAATTAAAGGCTGAAAAAAAACAGGAGACTCTCAGCGTGGAGAGAACTTCTGCAAAGACGGCTCAACTGAACAAACAAAACCTTCAACCACCTGCTGACTCAAGGTGTGAAAAGCTGCACCCACCAGCAGAAAGAAACCACCAAGGCTGCATTCAGTGTCCTTCTCCCTACTGACGGCCGAAAAAACCCAACAGCACACAAAGCCACGACTGTCTGGTAAACAGCAACAAAAATAACCCAAACTATGATTCATTTCAGCCACCAAACATCACATTTAGAGATGTTAAAGATCGGTTGTGTTATTTTTTATCATTAATAAAGATGTGATCTTTGTTCCATTTTAACATGCTTTTGTTTTTTACGTCTCTTGTGGAGGGCTGCACAAAGCAAACCGCAGGACAGGAAACTGCATCGGGTCGAGTCTACTGTCTTAAAACCACGTTTAAAGTTTAACAAGTACATTCAGATCACAGCATATATTCAGGTGTCGTTGTTAGGGGGTTTCTGAACCATTTTAAAGGAAGTTTGAACTCCAGACGTTTCCCTTTCACACTGTCAGGAACAAAATATCAAAACTTTTTCATGACAGCCAAAAGTGCTTAAAAAATGATTTGACATCTCTCGTGGGCAGAAGTGAAGAGAGATGGAACGCAGAGAGAAAATGAAGAAACTTTGGTGATGAACAAATTAAACAAAAACAACCAAAAAGTTGTCACACATCAACACAATAAAGCTACGTTAGGTGCGTGTGGTTACTGTATTTGGGGGCGTTAATTTAAGTCTCTGATACGGAGCCCAAAGACTGAACAGAAAGTTTAAGAATAACCATCATGACCCTCCGTGACTGACTGACAGCAAAGGTCAAACTTTGGGTGATTCTCTGAATTTCCTCAAAGGTTTTAGGGATCCTTAAAGCCCACAGCGCCCTCCTCTGGACGACTCGTTTATTGTCAAACCAGAGAAAACGACACGTGCACAGATCGCTTCATCGGTCTCTTAGAAACTGAGATTTGGTTAATACATTAACGAAATATTATCAGCTGATAGTTTGCTAGAAACCAACATCTTGCACACTGTGGGTGACCTCTGGTAGCCTAAAGGCATGGTGAGATTACTGAACAGGTCTAACTGGCACAGGGGCCCAAAGTGTCGGGGCCCCCCGTGCCTTCACTGGCAAAATGTCGCCCAAATTAACCTACTTGGAGACTCAAAATTACCACAAAGAGACACAAAAGATGTGCATGGAGACAAAATAAATGCAAAAATGGGCAAAACCACCACGAAGAGACTAATCGACTACAAAAAGAGAAAAAAACAGACGACGTCCTGGGATGCAAGACAAATTTCAGAATCATTTCTGACAAAGTCAAATAAAAAAAGGCACAAAATGACTACAAAGAGACATAAAATGACCGCTGATACCCAGACACAAAAAGAGCACAAAGAGATGCAAAAGAACTGCACGGAGACAATAAAACTACAAATCAGGTCAGATCTAACAACCATCATTTAAAACATTCTTCTAATACGTTCTTGTTTTCAAGGATCAATTAAAAAAATGTCTTATTTTCAAGGTCCTCCAGTACTTAAGTAATTTCTGAGTGCTAAATTCAAGTATTTCAAGCACCTCAAAGACCTTGTTAATGTTAGTATGTGTTAAAAAAGTCACAAAGTTGGCATATATGTGATTATTATCTGCCTCTATGGTTTAAGGCAATATAATTTATTTTTAAATGGGACCATAATCAGGATGTAACACTGTGAGTATTTTTAGATAATTTAGGAAAATGCAGTTTGAAATGTAGGTTATTTGAAAAAAAATCAGACATGCAAATATGATGAAAGAGATTAAAATTCATGCAAAATTAAAAAGTTCTTTAATAATGATCATTGCTGTTATATAATATTTTTTGGCCCTACAAAATTTTTGGGGCTATTTTTGTAGAATTTTTTCTTTTGGGTGATTTTGAAAGAAAAAAATGTTATGCTTTTTGTATTTGTTTGAAAAATTTTGGTGATTTTTAAAAAAGAAAAAAAAAGACATTTTTTAAAAGAATAAAGTAAATTTTTTTATTGAACAATTGCCAAACATTTTTAAAGAAAACAAATGGGCCATGGGCCTGCCGGTTCACATGCCATGTTTCCTTCAGAACATAAATTTCGGTGGATTCTCAAATTCCCAAAAGTCTCTGAACTTCTCATGTGATTTAATATTGGTTTTTGAAACAAAATTCCATGACTTTTCCAAAACTTTCAGGGTATATTTAGTTTTCCAGGCTATTTGAAACAGACTTTTCTAGGTTTCTCATAACCGTATGAACCCCGGTGCATTAATGCTCACATTGTTCCACACATTTCCACCTGTAAGATTCCCCGTGGTAAACACTGTCTTTATCTGAGAGAGCAGATTATTAGAGAGAGGAGGCGTTCTTAATCTCCTTAAACCTCCTGCTTCTCCCTCACAGTCTGAACATTCAGCAGCCCCCTTCGGTAACTTTAAGGCTTCCAAGACCCGCAAAGAATATTATATAGTTTTACCATTCAACGTCAACCAGAAATGTTCATCTTTGGAGATTTGTGAGGCTGAGCGACATCAGGAGCTCTGCGACTGGTCGGGTTTGGTGAATTTGCTCTGCAGGAAGACTCTGGGAACACAGAGTCCCTCCTTTTTGTTGACGGTCTCTCTCAGGACGTAGTCGTTAGCAACAGACTGGAAGCCGGCGTCCTCAAACAGCTCAGCCAGGAACTCTGAAAACAGACAGAAGAAGAGACTTTAGAGGAAGGAAACAACGGCGGAGGAAGGCTCAACTGTTTTTTTTTTCAGAAATAGGTCCAGAAATGTTAACCGAGCCTTCACGCACAGAAAATAATTGACTGTTGTTGACTCGTGTTTAGAAGCGTCAGTGTCGCTCCTGTGTCTGAGCTTCTGTACAAACTGCTGCATGATTTACATAATAATCAGTTCAAATGTTAAATATTTAAATCAAGAACTTGCAGGTAGCTGTCTTTATACCATTTTCATACACTAGCACCACCGAGGAACACAAAGATCGAAGCTAATATAAAAAAATATTAGCTCTAAAAGCAAAACTAGCTTATTTCTAGTTTCAAACTTTTCACTACGCGACAAAAAATTAGGACTGAAATCAAACACGCTTACTTTAGATCAGCGGCACTCGACTTATTGACTTACTTAACTCAACTAAGACCCTAGTGTCCTAAAATAACAGAAATGTCCTGAACACCTAGAAATGTCCTAAAATCTGAGAAATGCCCCAAAATCCTTGAAAAGTCTTAAAATACTTGAAATATCCTCAAACCCTAGAAACATCCTAAAATCCAAGAAAAGTCCTAAAATCCGACAAACATGTATGAGGCTGCAATGATTGGCCCCTGGCCTCTTGTCATTTTGCAAAAGTGGCCCCTGAGCAAAGCGAGTTGAGTATCTCTGATTTAAAGAGAACGGAAAGAAAACGTGCACGCTTTTGCGTCAAAGCAAGAAATCGATGAATGGCTTTTCTAAAAAAGTCTATCTATCTATCTGAACGACAGAAACACGATTCTGACTTTTCTGAAGTCCCGTACTGACCTTTGGAGAAGAAGTAGGACCTGGTTCCGTCTTGGCGGACGTAGAAGTTCTCCCCCAGCCTGCTGCCGGCTTTAAATCGCAGCATGGCGTGGTCGTTCAGGCCGTAGTCCCTGAACAGCACGACGCCTCCCGGCTTCAGCACCTTAAAGCCACATTTATGTTACATCACCTGCATTACTTTACATTATCTGAACCCGCTTATATTACAGCGACCAAAAACACGACGGGAAGTCACGGCCAGACGCATGCAGCACATCGAGCAGCCACATGAAAATCAATCTTTCTGACGAGTATTTGCACACGCACATGCACACGCACACACACACACGGACAGCAGTTTGTGTGTATATTAGGCATGTGTGTATATGATTGTGTATTTAAAGGAGAAGAAAATATTACAAAACATTTGTCAGAGTTTGCCTTTTTGTCCCACAGAAACACACAGAGTCTCTGCTCTCACCCTGCTGATGTTCTGCAGCGCCGGCTTCATCTTGTCTGGGTGGATGGCCGAAAGCACGAAGATGAGAGTGACGACGTCCACGCCGCCCTCGGGCACGTTGTCCCTCAGGTCATCTTTGGTCAGGTCACACTGGAAGGCAGAGCAGCGCTCAGGGCAGTACAGAGGGTTTCGCTGTGAACGGAAGGCGGATAGAGTGGTTTTTAT
>NW_024621776.1:0-1195 GCF_008729295.1 Plectropomus leopardus
TCATAATCATAATCATCATCAGAAAGAAAGAAAGCACCTTTCAAACTAATCTCAATTCAAAGTGCTTTACATTTTCATTAAATAAACAAAAACAACATAAAATAATAAAACGAATGATTTTGATTAAATAGAATAACTGTGGTGGAAATTATTGTATTTTCATTCAAAGAAGTGAAAAAATAAAAGAATGTTACAAAAGCAGATGTATTTTGTATATTTTAATGAAGTGATTTATTGTTGTTTTTTAAAGTTTAACAGAGTCAGTCTATTACAGCTGAGACACAGAAGATCATAACACTAATAATATTAATAACGATATTTATAGAGCACTTTATCACAATTCTCAAAGAAGCTTAATAGAGACAAAAAGTCAGTAAAACATACAGAACAAATAAAAACCATCAATAAAAGCAAGACAGACGAGCATGAAAAGTGGAGAAATCAAACATTAAAAGCAAAGATCTCATTCAGTCACATATGAATCATCTCAGACGCAGAGTGAGGAGACTCAGGGACGTTTGAGACAACGTGAACTGGGACATGTGTCTCATCGAGACGTCACACTGGTTTTAACAGACGACATCACATCACCCCAAATCCTGGCTTCACTCCCCGTCTGTCTCTGAACTGATGTTAAGACTCAGGATTTTGGATTTTTGTACACCTTAATACATTTCTACATTTTTCATCCTGCACGTATTTGTGAATGTTGGTGGGTGGGAGGGAGCAATTTATAAAGGTGCAATTTTGCACAAATTTGAGATTTGTCTTGATTAGCTGGGGTGGGATACAGGGAAATGGATTTTTGTAAAATTTTATGAACTGATATTTTGTATTTTATTTCATTAAATTCTGTCATTTATGTACACAAACACACTTAGGTTCAAACACCCTTAGTACATTTATTTTATTATTATTATTTTTTCCCATTTAATTTATGTTCTCTGCTATATCTTGTAAGCATGATTATTGTATTTTTTGGGAGGGGTGGGGGGGTGCATTTTCAGAAATAAAATAAAAGTTTCACAAATCTGAAAGTGGATTTCAGAGAATGCTTAGGTGTATGATTTTAAACATCTACCATGATTTCATCACAGTAGGAGGCGCAAAAAGCCGAGAATCATCCTTAAGAATCCAAAATTATGTTTCCCTTAACTCTCCCCTTAACTCTCCCCTTTACTGCTCAATGGGAAGC
>NW_024621777.1:0-1843 GCF_008729295.1 Plectropomus leopardus
TCCGTCACTCGGCCGGGCTGTCTGCCGCTCTCCTCGGTGTGATGACGGTCCGTCTGTCGGTGCTCGGTGCCGCCGGGGCCTCCTCTCTCCGGTTCTCCGGTTCCCCGCCTCCTCGCGCTCCCTCCTCGGTGCGACCCTCCGCCAGCCCCGCCGCCATCAGCGCGAGCGGCACGTCAAGCGCGCGCGGCGACAAAGAGCTCGCTTCCGCCCCATCGCTCGTGTTGATTTCAAAATAAAAGCCGTGCCGGTTATCGATTTCCAATAAATAAATAAATAAAAAGTTATATTTGGTGGAATAGAAATACTGTACGTATGCTGATGTATATTTTTCAAACATTGTAGTTTACTCAAGTATTCCATTTTTTTTCTCCAGGCTAATTTTAAAGTATTTGTACTTAAGTATGTAATTCTTTCTTAGTCTTACAGAAAGGCTGTAATTTAAAAGTATTTGTACTTTAAGTATTCAATTTGTTTATACACATATAGAAAGCCTATAACTTAAAAGCATGCGTACTTTATTTAAGTATTTAATTTGCTCTTACATCCAAAGAAAGGCTAACATTTTTAAGTTTTTGTACTCTACTGAAGTATTCATTTTTTCTTACTCTTACAGAAAGGCTATAACTTTAAAGTATTTGTACTTAAGCATTACATTTTTCTTATTCTTACAGAAAGGCGATTTTTTTCTTGCACCTAAAGTCTTTGATTTTAGTTTTTCTTTTTTTCCCTTTAAAAAAAAAGAACTTTTAATTTGTAAAGAAAAAGAAGAACTCCACTCAAACCGGAAGCTCCGCGTGTGATCGTTTTTTCACACTCGACAGCCCGCCATTACAGCCACCAGCCGGTAACGGCGCCGAGTCCCCGCAGTGAGCGATCACCGGTGTGTCGGTGAAGAAAAGGACTCAGATTTACTCCGCGGCTGCAGTGTGTCACTCTGCGTTAGAGCTGTTCTGTGTTCTGTGTTCTGGGTTCTGTGTTCTGGGTTCTGGGTTCTGTTCGGACTTTGATGCTGACGTTAAGGTTCCACTGTGGAACAAACACATTTTATAGATTCAAGTGTTGATTAGAGGGAGAATCAGAAGGAAAGAAAGGAAGAGCCCGGGAGCCTGTTACACTTTACGCATCATAAATATCCTAGTATTGATGATAATTTGTAGTATTGGTTATAAATCGTAGTATTGATAATAAATCTCAGTATTGATTGTGGAAAAAAAGAGATTATGAATTCTCATGGCGGACGCACTGGCCTCTGATTGGCCCGCAGCCCGTCATCGCGAGCCAATCAGAGTGCACGCTGCAGGAGGCTGCTGCTCCTAGCAACAAGAGACACTTTTTATTTTTTTCTAAGAGCTGCCGAAAAAAAAATCACACATATACAAGTCTGATGCAATTTTTAAAAGGATGACCATTTTGTTTTTAAATGCTTCAAAAACACCAGAAAATTTACCAAAATGTGTGTAAATAATATTTTGTCAGAACAAATCCAAACAAGCCTTTTCCCCTGCAGAGAAATTGTGAAAGCACAAGTGAAAATATCAGGAAAATAAATGTGATACAAGAGATCAACAGGCATCTGATATTTATTCACTACAACTGTGAACATCCACTGATGCAAATACACTCTGGATACTTACTGAAACAAATATTAAACTAGTATTAACACATCCTCCTTAAACTGTGTCACAGGGATACTCAGCCAGCTTTACTTTGGGGACACTTTTACAAAATGACTGGAGGCCAGGGGCCAATCACAGCCGCCCCATACATGTTTGATGGACTTTAGGACATTTGTAGGATTTTTATAATGATAATAATCATAATGATGACAACAATTCCTCTTCTT
>NW_024621778.1:0-1729 GCF_008729295.1 Plectropomus leopardus
CATTGGCAAAAAATAATAATAAATAAATAGATGAATAAATAAAATATCATGTCCTGTCAAATTAAAAGGAAGCCTGCATCAGCAGCCCGTGCTGACGGTGTCACGGCGCTAAATCTAACTGGTATTGCATTAGTAATGAGCCGTTTTAACATAATATTGTGGTTATAATTGACTAACGGAGCGGCGAGTGTCTGAGATAACCTTCAGTGGAGGGGGGACGAGTGATGCCCGTTCAGTTTGCTGACTGTGTTTTGGGGGGTTTGTATGTATAATAAGACCCCCCTCACAAGCAAGATGTTTATCTTAATGAGTACACTCGTACAACAATAACAACATGGCAGAGCTAGTTGCTCAAGAAAACTAAAACTGGGCCCATGTGGCAACATTTTGGATTTAAATCTGTCGAGAGAGGCGTCCTAATCTGCTGCGAGCGAAGCAACAGGCCATTTTTAGCTGAACTTCTGTCAGATGATGTGTTTCTATTTATTCCTGACACTTTTCTTTGGAAGCTAAAATGAAAAATTATTCACACAATAACTCCTTATTTCACTGCAGAATACAAATAATGGGGTGCCTGTGGAGGGAGATCAATAGGGAGCTGAAAGTTTCTGGTAAATGATCGCTGAGCGTCATCGCTAACATCAGCCTGTTTGCTGCTGTTGCTGTGGGGAAACGGTGCCATTAGCTGTTTTTATACCGCCTGTTCAAGGCGGGAATAATGCGCTGTTTTGAGCCAGGAACAGAGGTAGTAACAGCGCTGAAACGACATTTTGGTGTGTTACTTGTGCAACGCACTGCAGGAGACTTAAAGCAGCTAGCAGCAGTTAGCGGCTAACTTGGACAAAAAGAACAGTGGACGTAAATGTCTGCAAAATGGGACAGCAATTATATTCAGAGGACGAGATCAGCCGCCAAATAAAAGATAACTGTAAATGACATGTTAGTGCAGTTGTTATTGTTTAGAAAGACCTGCGGATCACATTTTGAATCAGATCTTTCTGATTAACAGTCGTCTTCTGTCCCCTCTGATCTTCTTTCTGTCTCTCCGGCAGCTCCGTAAGCGTTGCAGTCCTCCTCTGTCGCTGTTCGGCCAGCTGTTATGGAGGGAGTTCTTCTACACAGCTGCCACCAACAACCCGAACTTTGACCGCATGGAGGGAAACCCCATCTGTGTCCAGGTGTGCCCTTGCACCACCATTACACACACTCGCATCGCTCTGCGTGCAAACTGTGCTTTTCAATATCGAGCTTTAAAAAATATTATGCATTAATATTATTTTCTACTTTTATGAGTTGATTTTTTTTTACCAACATCAGTCCTAATTATAGTGATCAAATATTCATTCATCATCAGAATTTTAACCCTCTAGATGCCAAGTTATTGTCATGATGCTGCTATGTTTTTTTGATGGGAAAAAAAAAAACAAAAAAATGAATAATTTCAGTATACTACATGCTAATTGGATTTTTTTTGATTATCACTGCCTGAGATATGTTAATGATTTGCAGCAACATTAATTATGACAGTGCACTTCATGGAAATAGCGTATGACAAATATGGTTAAAAAATAACGTCATCAGGTGGAAAATAGTAAAAATTACAAATTCTAAGGCAAAAGCTCAGAAATAATACAGTTTTTGTGCTTTGACGACTGGGATCAAAAATTGCAGTTTGAATGGATTTCAGTGGCGCATTATTTGCACTTAACAGAATGAATGTAAAAAATTT
>NW_024621779.1:0-3174 GCF_008729295.1 Plectropomus leopardus
TTTTGCTAGATTTTAAGTGACATTCTTTTAACTTAAAACTTATAATCTCTATGTGTTTTGGAAAAAAAATAAATAAAACCAAATGTTTCAGGTTTGAAAGACTGAATTGTGTGCTTTTGTTTCTCCAGCGATGTGAAAGCATTAATTAGATTCGAGAAGTGGGGCTAAATTCAGAACTCTCTGATAAAGCACGCCTGTGTGATAAACCCATTGGCATACCCATGGCATGAATGACATAACTGAGCCATTCTTTCCCTCCACCATGTGCTTACTACACAAGGACAAGATTACGCGGCATGATTCCCACTGATTATAGGTGTAATTGGATTTCTAATTGGTTTTCTCTGCTCTCTCTATAGTTACACTTCACCACCTTAAATGTCAAAAAGCCATTTACTCCTCGTACCATCGGTGAATTAGCATGTCATTCTCTGACAGTCTCTGCTGCGCCCATGGTAAACATCAACACAACCGGCGCCAAATCAATGGTGCTAACACTGAATAACACAAAGCGCTGTAAACAGACCCACACACACAAGCAAACATCTCTACCTAGGCTTCATGGAGGACACAGCAAAGGACACAGCGCTGCGACATGACAGAAGCTAAATAAATTTTTAAAAAAAACATTTTTTGAGGGATATTGATATAGCCCTCAGGATGCAGAGCTGATGTGTCTGTCTGACTGCAGATAACATAAAATGTGAGAACCTGGACAGCCCAAGGTATCACAGGGGTGAGAGCGAGGCAGCAAAGGAAGGAACCAAATGTGGTCTAACAGCAACAGTTCAGGGACTTTATTGCAAAAAAGTATAGTACATAGGTTACTGGTGAGGCTAGCAAGTCCAAATATGAGTTACCAAGAACCTGCTGGCAAAACGGGAAAGGTGCAGGCACAGACACAGAATCTTGGTTAACCGGTAACAGAGGCTTGAAAGCATGCCACAAGCAACATTGCAACTATGACGAACTGGTAAAGAGTGAGTGGAAAAGCGGTGGTTAAATATCCGCAGGGTTCATGAGGAAACTGGGAACAGGTGAGCAGGTGGGCAAATAAGGTCAGATGACTTAAACTAGAGGAAAAGGGGTTATTGCAGAGGAGGAAGAAGTGGCTACATGTTGGAGTAAGGTGACTGAAGAAAAGCAGGGGGTACCAGAGGTAATGAATGGGTTTGAAGACGTGATGTATATACTAAACATATGTACAATAATCCCTGCTTATATCAGGGTAAACATTTGATGTGTTCTTGATGCTTTATATATAGTTTCATGTCAAAGGATAGTTTTAGTGTGACTGAAATACACTGCAGGTAGTCTAGGTGCACTTACATCAAGTCTAGCTGCCCAATCGACAGCAAACAATGTTGGCAAAGTTGGTGTTTTTTAGTGACCGACTGATGTGTTTCCAACATGGATAGTACCAGAAAAAAACTACTGTCTTTGTACTGAGACTTTACTGCAAACCACAGTCACGGCGTGAGTGACATGATACCTAGAGGAGATTTCTGCCAAGCTGCAAGCCACTGTTTGAGACCAACAGACAACAAAACCAGTTTTCTAGCCACCAAACATGGGTGTTTTTCAGCAACCCCTTGCTGTGATTCCATCGTGGATATTGCCAGGAAAGGAGATTTGTTTTTTAAAGAAACATCACAGCATTTCCTGTCTAGAAAGTCCCTCAGAAAGCGCTTGTTTTTGTCATCGAGACATTGCTGCGTTTCCAGACGGGATTGTGCCACCAAAAAACATGTTTTTTTTAAGCCAAAATATTATCTTTTCATAGATAGATAGATAGATAGATAGATAGATAGATAGGTACTTTATTGATCCAGAGGGAAATTTAATTTTTCATGTAGATTTTGTGTCTTAAACTAATAACAAACCAAACCATAGTATTGTCAAGATGTAAAGAAACAAAGTTTCAATGTATCCATTGTACAATAATATACAAATGTCACAAATCTGTGGTTTGCAGAAACATACAATGCCAACAATAATTAATAGTGATTGGGTTGAGTATGGACCTAAATGTTTTTCTGAATCAGCTCTTACTTTAATACACTTTTGGAGTATTCGCAAGTGTCCTCGTGTGTACATGTACCTAAAAATGTTCTATATGCTTAAGTATGTTCAGCAAAAAAAAAAAAAAAGTATGTCTATGTTTTAAATTATAACACAGAGTCATTACTTCTTTGTCCTTCTCTGTTATGTATCTCCTTCTTTGTGGAGTAAGGAGGCCAGAAGTGTTCATATAGCCGATATATATATCGGATAGTAGAGAGTGTGATGCAGGTGTGGCTATGAAAAAGTACCCCTCTGGATGTATGGATTTTGAGAAGTGGATGCTGGACCCAATTCAAAACAGCACCTACATATGAATCCTAATGAGAGCCGTTCACTGAGCACATAAAGGAAAATACAGTATGTGTATTCTTTCATTCTGGTTTCCTTCTGAGTTGTGCAGCCAAAGATATGCACCCATTGGCCGCTTTATTAGGTACACCTGTGAAATGAAATGCATTCTAATACCACAGCTCAGCCATAAAAATCTACCTTTACAGAGATTGTAAAAATCAGTTTTCATTGATCCTGTCAGAGTGGTATTATTATCGAGAATGCAGTTTGCAGTGGTGTTGAACTGGGCTATAACTAGTGTTTTGCCCACCCCGTTAACAAGCATGATGAGGGACAAATATTAGACACACATTAAACACAGTAATATTAAATCTTTGTAACCTGAGAAAATTTCATAATTTCTTTACAAAAACATGGAAAGAAGGTAATGACGAACTACAGAGGCAATGACCCAATAAAAAATAGTGAAAAATGTTACTTTAAACTCAGTAATAAACATATAGTTGAATTCATCATAAGCTGAATAATAATTAAATAATCAGTTGTATTGGACTGCATTAAATTCTATAGGTGTACCTGATAAAGTGGCAAAGTGTCTCTCACCCTGACCCCTGCACCCTGTTATCATAGACTTTACACAGAAATGATATCACTCATGAGATAGAATTATAGACATCTCTTTTATGATGGTAGTTTATGGGGAAAATATTTTGTATCGCTGTTTTTTTTTTATTAGTTGCAGCACCCCGGTGAACCACTGAGCCAAATGGCAGCCAGGCTGACTTGCTTCGGTTATATAAGAGAGAGGGAGGAGAGTGA
>NW_024621780.1:0-2193 GCF_008729295.1 Plectropomus leopardus
AGTAGTCACCCAATAATAGTACAATATTTCCCTCTGAAGTGTAGAGAGGTAGAAGTGGAAAGTGCCATTAAATCAAAATCAGCACCATAAAAGTTCCTCAGATCTGTATTTAACTACAGCACTGAAGTAAATGTGCTTAGTTATATTCCAGCTCTGGTCATCAGGGGGATGCAGAGTAATTAAAATTGGGATCAATGCACTATGTAAAGTGGTATTTATTTAGCTCTGAAAAGTATTAGTCAGTCATAATAATTCATCAAGAAACATCTAAAATTAATTAAATAGTATTCATGTATTTTTTAAATGTTCCTCAAATGTAAAATGTTTTTTTTGCACTGGGCAACAACTCGTGGCCTGTGAAAACAAGATATTTATCTTGGTAAGAGTGCTCTCAACCACTCGTAAAATGTTCCATTACCTAAAAAAGGAGCAAAAATGAGAAATAATTGGTGAATGCTAAAAATCAATGGATACTAACAAAATAAGAACCATCAGGGATAAAATCAAAAATAAGAGAAAATTTGTTTGTAAACCGTTTCCTGCATGGGGCCCCATTATCACAAGTTTGAAAACAGAGTATGGTGGCAATTGCGGTTGTCACACACTAGAAAACCTGCAGCTCAGAGAGAGCCAGAGCTGTCCCCAGTACCATTTTCTGGGCTCCAGAGCCTCACCATTAATAAACAGCAAATAATCTGAGCTTCAGTCAGCGCTTCATGAATGAGGGAGGGCGAGTGAGAGATGGGATTTGAACCCCCAATAGTTTTAGCACGTCAGGTGAGAAAGAAACACGCCGCGCACCACGGAGCTTCAGTGTGACGTGAGAGCAAGCCCGGTGAGCCTACGACTGCTTGTCAGTGGTTGTGACACTTTATAGTTTTTAAAGTTTAAAAAAAAAAAAAAAAACTTTGACAGTTATCAGTACAACTATCTGTGCCCAGTGTTGTAAATTAGTCTGCTAAATTTTGCTGTGTGTCTGAAAAAATAAGTGTCCTCAAAGTGGAAGATATTGAAATTCACTTGCTCTGTGATGCAGGACAGAGCTCCACTCAGGGTGAGCTGCGGGGTGCTGCTCACACCGACACAGAGATGGCTCGATTCAGTCAATAAACCCGTTAATAACCGTTGGGGAAAATGATCATTCCTGTCACCGTGAGCGCGACAGGCGCAGCAGCAGGATCACAAACACTGAAATAGCATTCATCCTCTGCAAAAAAAAGAACCCAAAACAAAAGTAAACTAAAAAAAGAATATTCAAATGTTCAAACTGAAAACTAAATACCGATCTAATTAGCAAATACCCGAATATTTGGGTCCAGCCCTAGAGAGAGCTGCAGCACACAGGTGGCCAGCAGAGATCGAAAGCCTGCATCCATTAAATGGCTTTTACACTCTTTCGAACTTGATCAGAAACAGCATCCAGCGTGCTGAAAACCTTTAGGAGTGGAGGCGTGCAGAGCACCACCTTGATTGCTCTTTCTCATTTATGACACATACAGCCATACAGCGCCGCTGCAAAGATGTGGCTGCAGCTCTTTTGTACACGTTTCTCTATGTATGTATGAATGAATGAATAAAGCTTTAATATTCAATCTGAATGGTTTGTTCATATTGTCAAATGGCAAAACCTCAGTGTCCAACAACGCCTCCTTCTGATGAGGACATCCTCTAAAATGAGGTCATGTTTCAGGACACATTCAGAACAGAAGAAACCACTGAGGAAAACAGCGAAACCTAAACTATTCTTATTAAAATGAATCCTCGTGGAGTCACGTAAACTCCAATCCACTTCATCTGAATATCAGAGGTTCTTTATACAAAGAAATAAAAAATGTATTTATATCTAAAGTACTCTCGTAACCCAGAGGCCATTGGTCTGACAAAGATTTAGCATCTGGGGGCAAAGGTCAATATATAGCCAGGGGATATCCGGTTACAATATCCATGTGCAGGTCATTGTTCACAGTCCGATTTGCAACTTGAGATGGTATATAAATGGTAAATGTACTGTCACTTGTATGACACCTTTCAGTCTCATGACCTTTCAAAGCACTTTTACACTACATATCAAGTTCACCCATTCACACACACACACACACACACACACACACACACACACATCCAAACACTGGTGGCCGGGGTTACTACACAAGGTAAGGCGAGGTAGGTAAATTTTGCTTGGGTAATGATTAG
>NW_024621781.1:0-2816 GCF_008729295.1 Plectropomus leopardus
CGCTGAGACTCGTCTGTCTGTCGCTGCTGTTTTTCAGGGGTTCCCGACTCATGACGTGGAGGGGAAGGAGCTGAGTAAAGGACAGGCCAAGAAGCTCCGCAAACTCTACGAGATGCAGGAGAAACTCCACAACGAGTTCCTGCAGATGAACCTGAACGAAAACTGAGTGTTTTTACAAACTGTCTGATCCATCCACACACACACACACACACACACACACAATAAATGTCAAAGGCCACAGAGGCTGAGTCAGCGTTTGTCTCCTCTTCATCAGATTCAGATCAGAAAAAAAATCTTGTGAATTTAGAAAAGACGGTTAAAATTAAAGACGTAATGTTTAAAAATGAGGGTTAAAGGAATCAGCAGGGGAGGACACTCCCTCCCTGTTCTGTTTTAACCCTTTAAAACCTGGTTCAACATCACTTTTCTTGTGCTATGCTCCGATGCCTTTTTACAAACCATTTAACCCTTTAAAAAATGATTGGTTTGGTTTATTTTAAAGACATAAGGAAAAAAGGAAAAAAAAGTCCCACATATTATTAAAAGGAACTGAGGAAATTGACCTAAACGTTTGTTTTAAAAAAGGGGGTGACTCATAAGAAAACAATAATATAAAATTAAAAAACTACAGTTTTCCCTCGTCTTTTTGAAAGAAATCAAAGGGTTAAATGGTTTGTGAGAGGCGTCTGAACGCAGCACAAGAAAACTGATGTTGAAGAGGGTTTTAAGGGTTAAAGTGTTAATGACTGGCTGAAGTCACCAAGGCTGCAACTAACTATTTTTCACTTTTTTTCCATTATTAATTAATTTGCTAACTATTTTCTCTGTTCAATCGTTCTGTCGACACCAGCGTTTCCCAAACTTCTCCTCGAGTAGCTCCAGCCCGGTGTGTTTCAGATCTCTGAGCTTCAACAGCTGATTCAGATGATCGACTCGTTATGAACTCCTGCAGCTGATCGATAACGAGCTGATCAGTTTTGAGCAGAGATATGAAACATGCGGAGATCTGGGAAACTCGGGTCTACAGCTTTTAAGAAAATGGTGAAAAATACACGATTTTAAAAAAAATGATTTGGTCAGTTAGTGGTCGTGTATTTTGGTCCTTGTCAACAGTTTTCCAAAATGATTAATTCATTTAAGAATAAAATTAAGAACAAGATTAAGAAAAATAACACCAAGGCATAAACTTAAAAGGAAAAACAAAAAATACAGATAAAAAAATATGTAGGCATATATAATCTCCCCGTCTGACTCAACATATTCTCATAAATCACTCTTTGACTGTTATACCAAAAAAATATATATATATATTCAGTTTATTGTCATCAGAGGAATTGGAACCAGAAATCTTTGTCACATTTGCTCAAAAATAACTAAAATAATTTGTCCCACACTGAAAATAGTTGCAGATTAATTGTTTTGATCGGTCAGTTGACTGATTGTTGCAGCTTTGGAGGACAAAGTTTAAAAAAACTGACTTTTTTGCCATTTTAGTCTGCCAGTTAAATATAATTTATTTGTCTTTGTCAACAGTTTTCCAAAAATAGCTATTCAGATAATAGAGTAAAAAATAAAATGAAGGTATTAAATGAAAAGGACAAACGAAAGGAAAACAAAAAACAAAGATCACAAAGGTTTCAGACTGAGTCTTATTTTAATTATTATTTTTATTTTTTCTGATATTTTCATAAGAAGCTCATTCACTTCTAGGTTTATGTGAAACAAAAAACATGCAAACAATTTTCTGTTTATTGTCGTGAATCATCTGAGAACCAGCAAATGTTCTGCACCTTTACTTCAGAAAGTTTCAGATACAATTTAATTTGAAAATTGTTGCAGATTAATGTTGGTCAATCAGTCAGTCAACTAATTGTTGCAGCTCTCAAAGACATTATTAAATAAAAGTTATTATTGGACCAATGCTGATTTACTGCCGTATACTTTCTGGCATTATGGAGTGAGCTTTTTTTTCCTGTTTCTATGTCTCAGCTGTTTAAATTCACAAATGAATATAGCCGGAAACAGCATAAACTTTTTTAATCAAAAAAATAAACTTAGTGCAGCTTACAGTATATTCTTTTTTTATGAATACAGAATGCAATGATATCTGCTGATATGGGTAGAAAAAAGAATTGATATTAAAATAAAACATTTTGTTGTCATTTTTAAGCAAAGCATAAATAAAGAGCGGCCTGATAAATGTTGTCATTGTTCGTTTCTGCAAACCACAGATGTGTTTATGTTGAAATGTTGAAAAGTGGACTGTAACAGACTCATTTCAGTTACCTTTATTAGAGAGTCTCCCTCCCTCAGTTTATTATTAACCCTTTAGGGACTGTTTGGTGCTTTTTACACGCCTTTCATTCTTCATTTTTTGATCATTTACATGCTATTTCCACTAGGTGCACTGTCACATAACGGCAATAATTACTGCTGTCATTTCTTTTCTTTTTTTTTATCTAAAAACCTATTGGCATCATGACAAAGACCTGGAATTTAATGGGTTAAAATTCTGAAATTAATGAATATTTGATATTTTTGATTGGAATTGATGTTGGTTGAAAAAAATAAACTGAATGAAAGTAGAAAATGTTAATGCATGATATTTTTAAACAAGTTTTTTAATGCTATTTCGTACTCATCGATGATAATTTTGTGGTGAGGTGCATTTTTAATATACAACAATATCGCTGTTTTTATTACTGATATTTGCCGTAAAAATGAAACATCAAGTGGTGTTAAATGAATAAGTAAAATAATTTTTTAAAAAAACAAACCCTGGAAATATTTCATTATGATTATCTAATAATAATAAT
>NW_024621782.1:0-3359 GCF_008729295.1 Plectropomus leopardus
TGTGTTGCTTTACTCTCTACACTGACTGTTTACCTTCAGCTCAAACGTGATCAATAATAATAATAAACTATATTTGTACAGCACCTTTCATACAAGTAATGCAAAAAAGAAAAAAGTAAAGTCAATGAAAATATTTGAATAATAATGAATGCAGATTTTTTTTAATTAAAAAAAGTAATAAAAACGATAAACAATTGTCAGACGATAGACGACGGTCTCTGGTGATGCATTTCGGCCAATTCATTGTGTTGCTTTACTTTCTACACTGACTGTTTACCTTCAGCTCAAACGTGATTGGTCAGAACTACATTTGGAAAATGAATGAATATTTGATATTTATGATTAGGACTGATTTTGGTATAAAAAATTAACTCAGTGAAAATAGAGAATAATATTAATGTATGACATTTTTAAAGCTCGGTTGTTGTTGTTGGTTGTTGTTGGAGTGATACGAGTGTGTGTGATATTAAAGCGAGCCCTAAGGGTTAATCTCACTGCACTTTACTGTCCTGCTCAGAGGAAGTAACCAATAACAATAAATACTCGATTCATTGTGATTCGCTTCACTTCACTTGATTGAGCTTTACACCAAACAGCCACAGATGCAGTTTAATGCCGGACAGATTTGACATAATTATCACCGTACAGCGGGCTGACAGACGCATGAGGAAACAGTAAATGTTAATAACAAAAATTTATCTGTGTTACACGCAGCTACAAACAATAACTTTTAACTGTTGTAATAAATAAAACTGCGGACACTTTTTTTCTGAGGAAAGACAGAATAAATTAATTTAAAGAAGCAAAACAGAGAGAAAACAAAAGCGAGTAAGAGGAGAATCAGTTAAATTAAGGAAACAAGATGAGGGAGGAAAAGGAG
The DNA here is from genome assembly GCF_008729295.1 of Plectropomus leopardus. NCBI lineage: Eukaryota > Metazoa > Chordata > Actinopteri > Perciformes > Serranidae > Plectropomus > Plectropomus leopardus. The sequence continues at coordinate 881 of NW_024621782.1, forward strand.
TCAGGGTGGGAGACGTGAGTGTAACAGATAGACGGAGAGGAGTAAAAGGACACCGGGAGGAGATGAGGAGAGATCCAGGAGGAAGATATTGGCGTATCAGCTTCCGATAGATAAAACAGGCCATCAGGATTTCTTTATTCTTCAGAGAGCGGCTCACCCTGTAACGACGCCTCCTCGTCCCTCTGCGCCCCGAGGAGTCGCCAGCTGTCACTTTTTCACACTCTGTGTGCAGGAAGTGATGTAAACATGCGGCGCACTGCTCTGCCCATTACTGCACTCATATTATCATTATATTATAATGCAGATAGTTTCAGTGTTCGCAGTGAATTCATTCAGCTATTTTTAATTCAGGGAAAATTGACTGAGCATTAAGCTCTTTTACAGCAGTGCAACATTCAGTGGGCTAAAAGGATATACAACATATGATAGCAATAAATAGCAGCAGTGGTTGTCAAAAGTTTTAAATAATGAAATATGTTTAAAAAAAGATGAAAAAGATTAAATTATAAACAAATCTGCAACTTTAAAATTAAAAAAAATGAAAATGATTAAACTGCAAACAAATCTGAAATTTTAAAAGTAAAAACGACGAAAATGATCAAATTGCAAACAAATGTGCAACTTCAAAAGTAAAAGGAATGAAAAAGACTGAGTAGCAAAAAGAATGAGAAATATTAAATTGCAAATAAATCTGCAACTAATGAAAAAATTGGATAGCAACACAACAGAAAAAAATGAAATAAAAACAATAAATAATAATCACGTTTGTGAATAAACCAAAGCAGGAACGCTGTACCGTAACTTTGTTATCTAACGCTTAAAATGATCTACAGGCTCGTACCATGACGTCTCACCACATCTGCCAAGCTGCAGATCACCACTGTTTCGAGACCAACAAACGGCAAAGCTGGTTGTGTTTTGGCGAACCATCACTGAGACATTTCTGCGTTTCCTGCCGGGTTAGTGCCACCAAAGCCTGAACTTGACCAGCAACAATAGTAGCCGCTTGCATCTGATCCAAAGCATAAGATTAAATGTTTTTTCCTGCCTCCACTCTCTGGGTTATGTGCATCTATAGTTTTACTGCATTTTCAAAAACTGAATCAAGGTCTGGAAGCAGCTGCTGATTTTTAAATAAGGTCAGTCACACCTGTAAGACATTTTTGGGGCAGAGCGAGGAGACGGATCTAAAGTAGGGTAGAGCTTCACTGCAGCAGCACTTACATAAAGATGCTTCTTTCTGTGAAATGATTCGTTTTCATCTGAGAATATGTCGTTATTATTTATCTCGTCAAAACTACTGAGAAAAATGACCTTTTTTATGGCATTTTGATGACATACTAACACTTTACAAAAACTAACAGTCAGCAGTGATACAGCCAACATAACACTCATTACATTCTCATTTTCCACTTTTTAATACATTTAAAAGTAATTAATAATGGTACTGGGAAGATGGAATTTCAGTTTTTAACTATGTTATATATATAGTTAAAAGATGATTGTGATCAAACGATGAGGTTGATCACTGAAGGCGTCCATCTCTGTAAATACTCTACAAGTCGTACGAGTAACGTTAGTCAGCAAGTCTTGCAGCGTGCACGTTGACCACAGACTATATTAAAATAATGGACGTAGTCACCGTGACATCGCCAATTGATCTGCGAACTCCCGTTTTGCAGCCTCAAGTTCAGCATTTTGAAAACACATCTAAACTTTTACGGCGAGAGGCTGAAATGTGCGGTTTTCCTTTGTTCTCTCTGGGCCGCAGCAGTCCGCTGAGCACTTCAATAAACCCAGAATGAACTCATGAATCAGGTTGATCAGATTTTCATGTGAACTCTGTGATATGAAACCAATCAGAGGAGCTCACATCTCATGAAAGAGTCAATTAATAATCAATAGTCATTAGAGGGGAGAGGAGGGTGGGCGATCAGAGGCTGCAGCTCCGCCTGAGCTAGAGGAGCGTGAAATTACTACACTTTATGTACTGTACACACACACACACACACACACACACACACACACACACACACACACACACACAGAGAAATAAGCACTCATAACAAGATGTGGGTAAGCTCTCCCAAATTTAACCTGCCAAGCTTTGGCCAAACGTAAAGTTAAAACACACTCTCTTTGTTCAGTGTACTGCCATTCTTATATTTGTTATTCACAATTAACTTTGAGCCCCATTTTTGTGCATCAGTTATTGATTATCTTGTTTAGAAAACATTTTTTTTATTATTATTTTGAGGTTTGATTCTTTGTGGATTTATGCGTATTTCTGTGCATGTACCGTAAAAGTTAAATTAATAGCCCGGGCTGGTATTTGCTTAAACGGCTGAACTCAGCAGGCTTATATTTGGGACAGGCGTCTATGTGAGACGGGCTTTTATTTCCTTTAACACAAAAGTGTTGCTCAGCAAAGATAGGAAATACAATCATTTTATTGTTTAACCCTTTAAAACCTGGGTAA
>NW_024621783.1:0-1905 GCF_008729295.1 Plectropomus leopardus
GACTATAAAGACACTAGTTGACTGAAAAGAGACTCACAATGACAGAGTGATTCAAAGGAAATTCAAAGAGATACAAAACAACTGCAAAGAGACACAAAAGAACTACAAGGATATATAAAATGACTAAGGACAGACACAAAATGACAACAAAGAGATGCAAAACAGATGCAAAGAGACACAAAACAACTACAGATACATAAAATGACTAAAGAGAGAGACTACAAAGACATGCAAAACAGATGCAAAGAGACACAAAACAACTACAGATACATAAAATGACTAAAGAGAGACACAAAACGACCATAAAGACATGCAAAACAGATGCAGAGACACAAAAAGTGGAAAAGAACCACAAAGAGACATACAATTATTACAAAGAGACACAAAGCGACCACAAGGAGACACAAAACTACAGAGAGAGATGCGTTACTACTACAAAGAGACACAAAACAACAACAACAAAGAGGCTAAACACCTATAATGTGTGTGCTTTGCTCTTATGTAGGAGACTGCTGGAAGTCCCATTCATGTATTACAAGCATTTGTCAAAATATCTAATCAGACTGAAGCTAGTGGAACAAAGGCCACCTAAGAAACGGTCCTCTGAAATGTCATTTCTTCAAACAAGACATGAAAATACAGTAATGACAAGTACTTATTGCATGTCCATTCTTCCGTCTCCCCAGCTGTGTGTTTGGCGGACTTGGCAGGCTCGTGGACCTCTCCAGAGCGCACACGCTTTTCAGCTCCCTCTGTCCGTCGTCTCCTATCTCCTCTGTCTCGTTGGACACTAATGGTGTAAGTGTGGCTCCTCCTGCTGCCCACAGTAATTTGACTTTAGGATGACCTCCCTTCAACAGCAGAGAGAACACACCGACCCCTTCACTGCTCCAACAGACAGAGAGTGATGGAGGAATGGAGGGAGCAACTGAGGGAAGTCAAAAAGGAAGTAGGGGTGAATAAAAATGACTAAAATTAGGGATATTTTTCCAAAAGCTGATGACAGTAAAAGTTCATACCAATGTCAACATTTTTCCAGTGTTTCTCGATCGGCTCGTGTAGAGAACAGTGCTCCACTCTACAAATAATCCCTCCTCCTCTCTCCTTTTTCTCCTGATTGGCTGCCTTTCTTCTCAGAGTGGCTGTGGCCCTGTAGAGTCTGGGCTGAGTCTGTACGGGGCCCCACATCTCTCCTCCTTCTATCACCTCCTCCTCTCTGTCATCTTGTTCTCCCTCCCTGAGCCTCAGCCAGGTGACTGATACGTTCGGAGGGTAGAAATCTGTGATCTCACATCCAAGCATCAGAGTCTGGTCTGGGGAAGAAGTGGAGCTGACGATTTCGGACACACATGGTCTTTTGATGAATCCTATTGGGGATGAGATTGAGATTTAAGTGTCAGTTTTAAATGTGTCATCAAGTTGTATGCCCTTTCTTACCCTCTTTCTTTTTTGATGACTTGCAATTTTTATTTTCCATTATGCAAAACAAACAGTAAACACCAGTCCAGTGTACAAATACAAATTAAATCCTAACTCATCCTCCCTCTCCATCCGGTATAACCCCAAGAACTCCAGAGATAGACAACAAATCAATACATCAGTAATGTGGTGTTCTTTTAAAATAAAATGTATAGAAAAATAAAATAGACAAATACATTAATCCTTTGAAACCTGAGCAAATTGGCTTGATTTCTTTCAAAAACATGGAAAGAAAGCAATAATCAACAAAAGAAGAAATGACCCCAAAATTGGCAACAAAAAAAAACCCTTGTAAAAAGTACAAGAAGAATTTCCACGAAATACGTTTAAAAAAATAAATTAAAAATAAAAACAAAAAGTGAAAAAAGGGCAAATGACCTGGGGAAAGTTCTTAAAAAGAGAGTAATATTGTAGCCTAATTTCAAA
>NW_024621784.1:0-4137 GCF_008729295.1 Plectropomus leopardus
TTTTACATATTTTACTAAGTTGCTCATTGTCTTGTTTTTGAGAGGAATTGCAAGTAGTAGTGCAAAGTAACTCCAGGTTTCAAAGGGTTAAAAAGACCGAATAATAAAACGTCCAACTAAAAAACAAATGGCACATAATAATAATCTATAGATGGAGACCTCATTAAACTAAAAAAAAATCAAAAACCTCCAAGAGAAGAATAATTTAAAAAATTTAAATTTGTAAATAGCTCATGTTCAGATAATAAATATAAACTTAATATGACGTTACTTTAACAAGACATTTCATAGTGCTTTATATAATACACCAAATTAACTCCAGGAAATATTAAAATACATTCAGCAGATGTGATTTTGAAAGGTGCTAAATTAAAAAAAATAAAATAAAAATAAAATACATTTGAAGGATCATTTAGATTTGGTAACTGTAAACACGTTTTAAAATCACTACATATTAGTATTTGAGTTGACCTTTTAAACATACGACGTAAAGGTCAACTCAGATCACCAACTGTTGAAGCACCGGACGTTACTGACAGCTGCACCTGACGGACTCACAAATCAACCGCGACAATTTCAAAAACATTTCCAAATCTGAAGTTTTAAAGTAAAGTTTTAAAGTTTAAAGTAAGATTTAAAGTAATTGTTATTATTTTTATTTTTATTTTTTTGTAGCTTGATTTGTCTTGATTTAATGTATAAAAATAAATGTTGTTGCCAATAATAATAATAATGATTTTTTAAAATTTATTTATTTACTTTTTTACATTTTTACTGACTTTATGTATTTACTGAACTAAAATATAAAAAGTAATTTTATGATATTATGTTGACTTGAGTATGGAAAGTAAAAGTACAAGTACATGCTGTAAATACAAAAGTCAGAATTGTGAAAATGATGATGCTTATTTCTTAACATATAAATCCTCTTAAAAATGGAGCGCATATTTCATTTGAAGAAACACGTGTATAGTGTGTTTTTCCTCTGCAGCAGTTTGTTATGTTTGACTTGAGCAGTACGTAATTGATCTGTTGGTCCGGTCAGAGCTGATCAGGTCGATTGATAGATGAGAGGAGCAGCTGCTGAAGAGACGATGAATGCAAACTTTAAGACTCAGCACAAAGAGCCGTTAAGATTCACTTTGACTGCGTCTGATGTTATGCTGCTCCGCCTGTGCACAGAGTACACTCTGCGCTCCAGGAGTGTGGTGCACTTAATAATCAAACGCAAAATAGAGTCCAGCAGCACTTCTAATGAACGGTCCAGCTCCAAAAATAGAAAATGTAACTGTATAGAAGATGTTTTGTTCTCCACACTGGCGACAGGCCTGACCGGAGACATAATGTTTTCAAGCTGTCCGTCTTTCCAAACATACGTCTGGACGTCTGTCCCACTCTTGTGAAAGCAATATCTCAAGAACACTTTGAGGGAATTTCTTAAAATTTATCACATTCACTTAGACTCAAAGATAAACTGATTACATTTTGGTGGTCAAAGGTCAAGATCACTGTAAGCAAGTTTCCATTAACCCTCAAATTGTGGAAATTAAAATTAGAAATATAAGATACACCCGATAGAAAAGGGTAAATTTCCAAACTATTGCTTAAGTTTTGCTCAAATCTATAATGGAAACCCACCTCGTGGCCTCGTCTGTCTTGAGGGACCTTTAGGGAATTTCCTCAAATTTGATACAAACATTCTCGTGGACTCGAGGATGAACTATTTAAAGTTTGGTGTTTAAAGGTTAAGGTTGCCTTGCCTTGCAAATTTTCGTGAATGCAATATTTGAAGATGGTCGTCAGGGAGTTCCCCCAATTTGGCTCAAATGTCCGCTCAGACTCAAGAATGAACCCTTTAGAATATGGTGGTTGAAGGTCAAAGGTCAAGGTCATGGTGACCCTCATACAACATGTTTTCACTGACATGGATGTAAATTCTAAACGAAACTCAACTGGTATCAACTGATATTGAAGTGAATTTATAATTCACTTCAATATCTGTTTATTTATTGCAATTAATATTGATATTTAGATATTTTGTTAAACTTTATAGCTTATTTTTTGTCACAACGAGCAGCTATAATTTGTATTATTAATTTAAACCTGCAAATTAACTTAAATTATCAAATAAATGTATTGTAGTAAAAAGTACAATATTTCTCTAGAATGTAGTGAAGTAAAAATATAAAGTAGTAAAAAATGAAGATACTCAGATGAAGTAAAGCACCTCAGAACTGTACTTCAGTAAAGTTTATTTTCACTAACCGTTACGCTGCTTGTTTTCTTATTTTTGTCTCAGGATGTAAAAACAACAAACTAACTAAACATTTAAAGTTCTCACGAGAGTGTGACACACACACACACACACACACACACACACACACACTCTCTCTCTCTCTCTCCGTCCGGCTGTGTGTGATTGGTGTGTGTGTCTGTGGGCCGGCCTTGTGTCGCGCTCAGGGTCGGCGCTGCAGATCTGAGAGCTTCCTCTGAGCTGAGGATGAGGAGGACGGCTGTTGTTCTCTGACAGCTGCCGACTTTAAGGTTTCTTTTCTTTCTTTGGGACCATTTTAAAAAGAAATTCTTATCAAACACATGGACTCACTGTGAGCCGACACACCTGCCGCCAAACACCTGCCGCCCGCTTTCTTTCCGCACATCGTTTCGCTGCCTCTTGTTTTTAAGCAGACTTTGGTAAAATGTCTCTAACTGTAGCTGGTAAGTTTGAATCCAGATTTTCAGACAGTTTTTGGAACTTTTTTTGTGTGTGATTTAACTTTTGTCTTTCCGCAGATGTTAGTGAGTCATTTTTGTGTTTCTCAGAGCCAATCTGACCTGGTATTTACGTAAACAAACTTACGAGGTTAAAGTAGAAAACGCTTTTGTTTTTTTAGAAAGGTTTGTCTCATAAAATTCATCGTAAAATTTATATAAAAACAATTAATCCACAAAACTCAAAAAGAGCAATTAATCCTAAAAGTTTCATGTTTTAGCATTTCATTTTAGATTGCAACTTTAAAATCTGTTTTTATAATGATAATTATATAATTATAATAATACGCCCAATCTGTCAAATATTTTATTGGACAACCAAACTGTAAAAAATATGTTTCTGTCATTCAGTGAACTGGTAGAAAGTTTGTCGCCGGTGTTTGTAATTTTTTACGTTTTAGCTTAAATTTAAGCTTTGGTTTGGTTTGCAATGCCTGAAGCTTGAAAAGTCTTCAGAATATGTTAGTTTTATTTTTTTTGTGTGTGTTTTAGTTAAAGTGTGACTCTGTGGAATAGTTGTAGAGATGAACTGAACGTGTGTTTCTCACTTCACAAGTTTAATGAAAAGTTTTAAATAATTTAAGGAACAAATAAACGGCCATTTGTCCTCGGAGTTTTACAGGGGTTAATTTGATTTAATTTTGTTTTATTGTCAGAAAAAAATCGAATATTTGTCCTGCATCCCGGGACATCAACTGTAACACAAAACAACCAAACAACAAAACCGTACAGCAAATATCGCCGTTTTTCCATAGGCCCACTTGGAAGTCAGCAAATCGGATTTTTCCGTTGTATTTTGGGTTATTGTAAAAAGTTCTGTGGCAAAGAAACATTTATGATGCTTTCACGTTGTGTTCAGCAGGATAATCTTCACAAATGAACACCTCTTTTATGATTTTTGAAGCCTTAACGCAATCGCCAGAAGTAAAAAACTAATATTAGGCTGTGACCTAACAACATAACGGTCACATGATTTAATCGCCGCCGAGGCTGTAAAGACGAGTTCGACATGATGACAAAGTTTCAATTAGCTGCTTGTTCACAACAAGTCTCTTTAAGACACACTGAAGCTTCAAAGTTCACAGTGGTGTTTTTATCGATGTAAAAGCCCCCAAGCTTTTGTTACCCCAGACCGGTAACACAGGATACCGCAGGATTTCTTCCTGCACAACTCAGTATGGGAGATATTTTCAGTGCAGATACAACTTTTCCGTTTTTTGTATTTTTTCCATGTTATTTTGCTGTGTTTTTGTCTACAGTACTGCTGTTTTGGGGGAATAATTGTTGTTAATGTGACTAAAATGTAATAGTTTTGATTGCAGACTATAGATCGAGTTTTTGGAAACACCAAGTTTTCACACCACA
>NW_024621785.1:0-1491 GCF_008729295.1 Plectropomus leopardus
ACCCTTAAAAAATATTAATTTTACTCCTCAGACACTTCAAACTGACTGGGCAGATAGTCACCCCAGGCCACACCCTAGATACGCCCCTGTCCTTAGAGCCCTCTTACTGAGAGGCCACAATGCTAACCATAGCACCACTGTACCACCTTTATTAAAAATAAGTGTTGTTGGTTTTGTTTGTGTTTTTGTTATTTGATTAATAAATCATATCTGCTGGGGCGTCCATTAGCTCATCTGGTAGGATGGGCCCCCAATGTACAGAGGCTGTGTCCTCGCCGCAGCGGCAACAGGTTCCCTGTTTAGTTTTAGTTTAGTTTATTCCCGTCTGTGTCCCTTTGCTCCATGTCATCCTCTCTCTGTCTCTCCCTTTTACACTTGAGCTGCCCTATACAATAAAGGCAAAAGCCAAAAAAAATCATAAAAAAGCCTAAAAAAATGCTATCTTTATAATTTATTTAACTTATTTTGATTCCACAATTGCATTATATAAGTGTATTTGTTATGTTTATTATTAAAGGAAATGTTTGTGCAAATTTGCTATGAAAGTACTTATAGACACCTACACCTATTACCTGGCAAGCTAATGTTAGCTAGCTTTAAAATAGGTGATTTTATCATCTGAGTGTCAATTTGTGCCAGGGTGAGTGTACCCACAACACAGCTATTCATTCCTTTACATCAGCTCACGACTATATACAATACACGATACTAGGCTCACGATACAATTTCTCACAATTTTTTTTAAATATAAAATGAGATTACAGAAAAATTGTGACTGAAAAATATTGTTAATTATTTTCAAACAAAAATTATACAAAATACTGCATCTTTTCTTCTTTACTACATCAAATTAAAGAATCCCATATTATTTTTGAGGTAGGGTATAAAGGCAAAATACAAACTATGTAAAAAATGCATTTCTGGACATTAAAAATGTCCCCTGCTCATAAAAAAAAAAAAAAAAAAAAAAAACTTCCACTTGGGACGGAGGTGAGGAAAGCAGAGAGGGCAAGTATGAAGAACTAAGATGGCCATTTCCCACTCTGCGGTGATAAGTTGGGCTCTGTCTTTGGCTCTTGTAGTTGTTTGGGTGAGCAGGGTTGTGAATGCGCTTGTCAATGTGGTTTGGCCGTGTAGTCGTCGTTAAGGAGGAACGTGCGTAGGCAGGGCTGACCGGAGCTCCTCTCTATGATGCCGGCTCTCATGCTGCTTCATGTTAGTTGTACTATTTGTGTAGTTCAACACCCTCTTGCAATATTTGCAGACAGTTTTTGTCTTTTCTGTTATTTTCTCACCTTTATTATGTTCTGACTTAAGGAAGCTCAAATGCCTCACACTTCAGATATGAAACTGGAGGGTGTTTCTTCTATTTCAATATCTTCTATCGCAGGGCCTTTGCTTCATCTTAATTATGTTGGCGCGGTCACTGTAATGATGTAGGACGTTGACCTCGTAGTGACATAGCATGTCAAGCAAGCAAAAGCATAAGTT
>NW_024621786.1:0-1505 GCF_008729295.1 Plectropomus leopardus
CACACCACCAAAGAAAAACATTGAAACTTTACATTGAAACATTGCTTTTCAACAGTGCTGTGGTGAAAATGCTCATGAAAGTATAAAACCACTTGGTTATGGTTTGGAAAAAGTCATGTTTTGGATGAAAATTATCAATGTTTAGTGGCACAAAAGCTGCTGTAAAGGAAGGAATAGGTTGAAAAAAAAAAACAGGTTTGGTGGCTCAAAGGTAGAGCTAGGGCCTGAAAAAATCAGGTCTGACCCTATATTAACCCGCACAGTTCCTTATCCAAGCCTGACCTGAGCCTGACCCTGACCCCAAGCTCGATTAAAATACTGTCAAAATAGGCATATAGTATATTATACTTTATATATTGCAAAAAATAATCATTCTTAAATTTTAAAGCATGTATTACAAGCTAAGAGTTGGCATGTTTCCTTGCACCACTTCTTCTTTGCCATTTAAGCATAAAACATTTCACAACATTTTCATTAAAAAAAATGACATAAATAACCATTCATTTGGCAAGAACCCAGCCTGATTCAAGCCCGAGGGAACAGTGAGAAATTACAGTCCAGTCCAATCGGTTCAGACAGAGAATCAAAGCTCCAATCAAACAGTGCTGGGAACCGTGTCACCCCAAAATTTTCAGTGGGTCCAATCTGGCCACCCCTATAAAAACTTGTGGGGGCACCACTGCGGGGTGTGCAGAGCGTCACTGTGTGCTTTACTGTTAAAGCTCCTGGGCTGATCAAAGCTGGGTCAGGTTAAAGCGATGTCAGGTGACTAAACTACAATTCACATGCTCTCACAGTAACAGCTGCAGAAGTTCTTAGAAATAACTTCAAATATTGGGCAATGTACTAATGACATTCTAAAAAGTTTGAGTATCATATGACAATATGAGGATTTAAATCAGGAGTTCTTTGGCTCCTCTGGCAGTATTGAGCACATTCATGCCCAAAGGATAAACCATTTTTTTAATTTCAATGAGCCCATCTTTCCTCTGGCGCCACACTCAGGACACAGTTCAAACTGTAAGTCATGCTGTAAGACTTTACAAATGTTAAAATATATATCACTATGTCTGTTGTTCCACCCAACACAACAACATGTTAAACATGAAGCGCTGTGGGCTCCAATAGTAGGCGAATATTAAGTTTTTTTTTGTTTTTTGTTTCAAAGCAGGTGTGTTAAGAAAGCAACATAATACCTGTATGCATCATGTCAGCGCAGCATAAACTGATTATCCTTTTAAAACTTGAGCACATTGGCTAGATTTCTCTCAAAAATATGGGAAGAAGGCAGTGAGCCAGTTAAGAAGAAATGGCCCAAAAATGAGCACAATCAAACTCTGTAAAAAGTTACAGGAAAATTAACTGAAAATGTGCAAAAAAAAAAGGGGGGAAAAAAAGAAAAGTTTAAAAAAACAGGAAAAATATCCTAAATTCTATTTTTTTCTGTTTCATTTTTTTAAATATATATTCATGAGAATAATAAATATAATTATTTGGATATTTCA
>NW_024621787.1:0-1036 GCF_008729295.1 Plectropomus leopardus
TATATATATATATTTAAACAAACAAGACCTAATTAGAAATAAACACAAATTAACATCTTAATAAACAATACAAAGCAATAAATAAACAAAAAACATGCCATAGTCTAAAATTGTAAGTGAAAATTTCCTAATTTTGTCTGCTTTATAATTCATTTTTTTCTTTGTTTTACACTGGACCCCAGATGGCTTTTGCCTTCTTATTTTCTCTGTTACATGTTCTGACTGTGATGATCACTCACTGGTGAACACATTAAGGTTAACTGAATTGCAGGATGACAGTTGGTACCCCCACAACAGGCTGGCCATTAGCATAAGATCTTTGGATAATTTTTCCATTATATGGATTGGTCCACTTGTCAATTTCGGGCTTGTTCAGCAGGCCAGAATCCATGACAATCCATTGTCTTATCTCATCCTGTCAGAAGAGTTTGTATTTTCACTGTATGGGACATTTTCTTTTCTCAGAGGGGAAGAAAAAACAAAAAACATAAATAGTCTAAACAAGTGGACAAGTGTCAAAGTGGTGCCTGAACTCCCCCTCACAGGATGTTTATGCAGATGTGTGTGTGCATGTGTGTACACACACACACACACACACACAAACTGAGATCCCCAACAAGTCACTGACTGTCTCATTCATCATTAACAGCCCTAATTTAATACACGATACATTTATGAAATCAGTCGCTGTATGATTTGATTCAGCTTCAATTGATTAATTAGAAAAATCTGCGCAGTTGTATATAATTACGTTGTATAATGTAAAAGTACAAGTGGCCTTTCTTGGACTCATTCACCCCAGTTTTACTCTTAATGGTGAACACTTTTTCTTTCATATTAAATGTCAGCTTTAGTACCATGTGTTTTTGCTTTAGTTCATTTTAGTGTATGGAGGCCTTTTTTCATATCTTGATGATGGGGAGTTGTAGCCCACCCTAACGATGATGTGAGCTCATGGAAAAACTAATAGGGGGGGGGGGGGGGGTGCAGCCAGAGACACGTGTTCCCCAGTAAAAAAAGATTATACTAAAAAGGT
>NW_024621788.1:0-5971 GCF_008729295.1 Plectropomus leopardus
TATGTAAATATAAAATGTAGTTACTTTATCATATTATCCTATTAAACATTTGTGTCAAATTCTGTTATAATTAGCGTATGAATTCTTAAGTTATGGCCAAAAAAAAGTTTTATAAGGTCACAGTGACCTTGACCTTTGACCCCTGAATCCAAATCAGTTCATCCTTGAATCCAAGTGGGCCTATCAGCCACATGCAAAGAAATCCACCCAAGGCCTTCTTGACACATTGCATTTTTGAGAATGATAAGGACGCAACATCATAGTGACCATGACCTTTGACGAAGAAAATTCTAATCAGTTCATTGTGAAGTCCAAGTGGACATTTGAGCCAAAGCTGAATAAATTCCCTAAAGGTGTTCTCAAGATATGGCTTTTCTTGAGTATGGGATGGACACTAGTATGTATGTATATTAACAAGTATGTACGGACAACCAGCAAACATATACATCGCCGGCAGCAAAGACAGTTCTACAGTACAATGAGAGAAATTTACTATTAGATTGTCACAACATTTCTACTAATGTGTGTCTTTGCAGCTGATGCAGATTAAGAGATTTAGTGTGTCAAACGTGCTAACCGACCAGTGACACAAATAAACATTTAATACTGTAGAACCTGACTCTGTGAAGTAAGGTTGAGTATTCTATGTCACCTCTCCTCCAGACCATTAGGCCAATCAAAGCTGGCCCTAGATGAATATGACAAATCAGCAGTGCGGCCTAGATTGAACTGTACTGAATAGCACCAATTTGCCTTCTCAGTCTACCTCCATTACATGCAATCAAATGAAGATAGGAAGCTGGCACTGGATGGAGCAGACTGAGAGCAAAAATTGTAATGATGCAAAGATTACAGGGGGTTGGGGGTGTGAGGAGAGAAGCAGAGAGGTTACAGAAATATGGCTAAAAAGAGAGGGAGGAGAGAGAGGGTGAGCTTATCACTGACCTCTAATCAAGGCCCTCTTATGGTGAAGAGAGATGGGGTGGGAAGGAAATGTCTAAAATATCCTTGGGTGTATTATAAGCTTTCTTTAGGCACTTAAGGCAAGACATGATGGGAGAATTAGTGGTAAGATGAAAGTATGGATGGAAGATCGGTGCACAAAGGGAAAGCTTGGATAGATTAAACTGGAGATATTCTTGGGTGAAATGTGTAGGCTGGGCATAATAACACGTGGTCGATATGCAGACGAGAGATGCATAAATGTAGAAAGAAGGGATTGGGCGTAATGATTCCTGAACTCTGAAGCACTTAAAACATTGCTACGACGGTTAGACAGAGTGATGGAGTGAAGGAGTAGGGTATCTTTAGGTCTGTCATGTATTGCCTTGGAGCTGTAACAGAAGAAGAGCAATAGATGTTTACGGGAAAGAGGGAATGATGGAGATGAATGTATAAGCATATATCACATCGTGCCTCAAATGATCCATTGGTTATAAATATAGCTTGCCCATGCTAACATCATGTCATGAGGAAATTTAGATTTATCAGTGACTAAACATATGGCTTCAGCTTCTGCGTCTCTGTCCTCCACAGCTCTTTCTCTCCTGCCTTGCAGGTAGCGACAGCTTGCATACATTTGAGATAAATTTGATTTTCTGTTGTGTTACAATCTATCTTTCCATTTCTCATTCATTTACTTTCATAGGTTCCTATTTAATGAACAATATGAAGAGGCAGCATCATAGTTTTATATGTAATACACCATTTTTCTCCAGGAGAGTTGAACTGCGGTCGAAGCAAAAGTTTTAAAATTGTAATACGTCAATGCGCTTTGAATGGTTTAGATTGAATTAGAGGGTCACTTCATCCAATTCATGAAAACAAATACTTTCCCACTTACCACCAGTTGTGTTGCCATGCAAATGGAGTTGTTTATTTGCGCAATAAAATGTAAGTGAATTGGATGTCATTTGTGATGCACAAAACACTGCGAAAATGTAATTGGAAAAAAGTCTCTTCAGAGAAAAATGTTATCAAGAATAATCAAGCAGATCTTGCTATGAATGGATTTCACTATTTTTGACACTAGTGCAAAACAGTTTTCAATGTGTTTTTTTTTCAACAAATACGACAATATTGATTGATTGATTGAATTTATGATAAATTATAATCAGCAATGTGGATCTAATGACTAAGTGTGTAAACTGTTTGGTAAGTTTGCTTTTAAACCAGGAAAAGACTACGCTTACCGTATTACAATTTCCAAAACGCAAGACGATAGACGATAATGTTTGATTTACCAAATGCATTCTTCCATGGTGCAAGGTTCCTCTGTCCTTTGAGGCTTGAAGAATTTACACTATATTTTAAATAAATAGACTGTAAAGACCATGTAATGAAACTGCCACAGACTCAAAATTTTGTATTTTGAGGCTTACACTTGAGGTGGAACTGACAAAAATGGATGCGGGTTGATAACAAAGTAAGTGGGTTTGAAATTAAACTAAAACTATTAATAAAATAAGTGGGTAAAGAAGCAAGGAACATTCTGTACATCACACCCCACAAACCTCTATCTATTCACCCTCCCATCCACTAAAACTTGTTTTTGTTCATAAAATTAATTTGACATAATTACGAACACGCCTAAGGACAAAGAGCACACCCAACTGTATGAGGAACAGAACATTTTAACATGATAAAATGATTTCTGCTCACCATAACACACTTCCTTACTAATGACTAAACACCATATGTGTGATGAAAAGAAAGCGCACTGAATTGAGAGTGAGGAAAACAAGGTGGAAAAGAGGTGAAGAAAAAGGTGGAGACCTTCAAAGAAAATAGCACTGAACCTTTTTAATCGAGTAAAATTAACCCATATTAGTCTAATTGCCTAATGTTTCACTTTAAATAGCACGCAATTCTGAGACATAATCACTGTGATGAAATCGGACTTTGAAATCTGGAAGTGTTTTTCTGTGCTTTGGTTCACACAGAGTGCTTTTGTAAGTGTGTTTTGAAAGGCTGCGATTGTATTTTCTAGATCAAATTGTATGCAAGTGTTTTCCTTAAGATCTGTATCTATGTAATGGTCATGTGAAATCCCATTTCAGATACAACGGCAGCGAGAAAACCTGATTTTGGGCAGCAATTAAGGTAGAAAGTACAAATTGTTCATTGAAACACTTTGGCCTCATTCATGCTGTGCGACTACTTGCGCCCCATTCACAGTGGAAGATATAGTGTTAAAGTTAATCACATGAAATAGTGAAAACTTTCGGCACCTCTTAAGGAAATTGGGGCACCGCTCTTAGAGTGGTCTTTGTGTGCCTGTGAGCATGTGATAGTGTTTCATGAGGGGGAAATGAGATCTCAGTCTTCATGTTCTAGGGTTATTTTGTCTGTTATAGTGTAAATGCAGAGGGTGCACAGAGAATGTTCGAACTGATGTGTTCAGTATACATATTTATGTATAACGGACTCCATTAATAAGATTTTTGACATTAAATAAAAACAAGATTTTAGTCACATACACACAAGTTATTAGAGTGATACAAACTGTGACCTCATGTTAACAGGGCAGTGGATTAACTTGTCTTAAAATACATTACTGTAGTCACCATGCCTACGCTATCAACTGAATTAAGGACAGGCTATATTAAAAACTACATGCTACACACACATATTCCACCTGGCACAGTTTCAAAGTGGATACCCGAGATTACTGCCGCTAAGTCAGTAACTGATCAAATGTCTCTCACTCTGTTCATGAGTTATGATGTTGAATAATTGCCAGAAAGTGTTTTTAAAGAACATTATGATGTCACAGTAAAGTTGAACTTTAAGCATTTGTATATAAAATGTCATCTATTCATCATTTAATCCTGTTAGACATTCGTGTCACTTTTTTGTTATAATATGAGTATGAATTATTGAGTTATGAGTTAAGTTTTGTGACGTCACAGTGACCTTGATCTTTGCCCAAAAATAATCAACTCATTCTCGAGTCCAAGTGGACATTTGAGCCAAATTTGAGGACACTGCCAGAGAGCCTTCTTGAAATATTATGTTCACAAGAATGGGAAGGACAGACCCTAGGAGCGGAAAAACGAACAACCCAAAAACATAATGCCTCAGGTGATGGCTCTCGCCTGCGCAGAGGCATAAAAAAAAGAATAAGAAATATGTTGAGCTTATACAAATGCTATTTGTGTGTGCCTGGATATGATACTCAGACTAAAAATGTGAAAAAAATGTGTAGAAAAAAGTGTGACTACTGATTCCATACAGTGCCGTACACAAGTATTGCTGTTTATCACTGGAATGGATGCTTTCCAACTTAGAAAACTACCTGCAATCACACACTAACACTGAAAGCTGAAAATGGTTAAAGACATCACATGCTGGATAGAAGTCATTTTACCAGACAAGACAGCCATTCTCCATATATAGACACATATACACACAAACACACAAAAGGGCATATGCCCATGAATACATACTCATTATAAACAGTTTGAAAATAATCATCTCATGTCCTGCTATCATCACGCTCACTCTCACACACACACAGTCACTTACCTCAGGAGGACAAAGCCTTTTTTCTTGCTCTTCTTCTCCGTCTCCTTCTCCTTCTCCTTCTCCTTCCCTTTCCCCTTGTTCTCTTCTTTCTTCTTTGTTTTCGGTTTCTTTTTCTTGTCTTTTTTGCCTTTCTCCTCTATCCGATCCCCCACTCCCTGACGGGATGAAGTACTTGCAGGGGTGTCCCGGCCTGAACTCGGCTCCGAACCATCATCTAGAGAGAATAGAAGTAGAAAAGGAGAAAGATGGGGATTAGAGGGAGTTGGGAGAAGAACAATGTTTTAAAGAGTTGCAAAATAAGTCGTAAAAGAAAAATAACTACACCTCTATCATTTTTAGATTTAAATCAAACAAACTACATTTTTATACAAAGAAACTCCAAATTTAAAATAAACTGCGGATTAAGATTCTGAGATCCATTAAGTTGAAGTAGTAGCCTCTTTGTAAACTTCCAGTACCAAAAAGATAAAGTACTAAACCTAGTAATTTCTCATCAAAATCCTAGTTAAAACCTGTTACTCTTTTTAAAACCAATCAATTCCAGATTTATTGATTTCCAACTTGCTTTTCTTCTGTCCAAATCGAATATCTCTTTTGCCAGTTTGAGGCAAATAAGGACACTGGATAATTTATCATCATTTTGTATTTACATAATGCTGAGTCATCAGCATTGTCAAGAGCCAATGCTGTGTCCTAATTTCCAAGTTAAAATGAAGAAGCCAGTTCTTTAAAGAGCAGATTACAGTGGCACAGAACAATGGAGTTTAGGCATGTTTGACACAGTGATTCAATAGAGCAGTAAAATCGAGAATCATTTGTAAAATCAGTGAAGACCACTTCAGGTCATCACACAGACACAAGCACGCATACAAACAAAAAGAACCAATTACACAACAATGCACATACCCAAAAATGACCCCCCACCCCTAACACACACACACACACACACACACACATTAAAACTTTCTCTACTCAACATCCAACTTCTCCATGGCAGATTTATTAACTTTACAGTGAATTAATTAAGTCCTAGAATCAAGGAAGCAAAAATGTTCAAAGCGTAAACTGTGATGGCTCATTACCTCTTCGACAGACTGGAGGCCTGGCCTTGAATTACAATGATCAGACACACACACACACACACACACACACACACACACACACACACACACACAAACACACACACATACAGGCCACTTGTCAGATTTTATAAGATAACCAAACCAAATTAGTTACTTCAATTGAGATCTAACTTTGTGTGGATATTCACTTCAGACTTAATTACAAAGGCTGTCAAGCAACAGAGTGGAATTGTAATTTTGTGTGTGTGTGTCTGTGTTAAGATGCACATCTTCATCCTTGTGCCAGACTGAAAATGACCACAGCACAAAACCCTATATATATATATTGGGAAAAAAATCTATCTATCTATATATCTATCTAC
>NW_024621789.1:0-2061 GCF_008729295.1 Plectropomus leopardus
AAAAAAAAATAATAAGATAGTAAAAGGTGACAGGAAGACAATCTGAAAATTAGCTTCAGGGATTATTACATATTATAGAAAAAGTAATGAAATTGACAGAAAAACACGTTTGTAATTATATTAATTATAGGTTTAAAATTATATTACAAAAATTAGCACTTCCTTAAAGTTATTTACTTATTTTTTTGTTGTTTTTTTCAGGTAACTGCACATGTTTGTTTGTTTTTTGTTTGTTTTTTTAAGAAATCAAGCCAGTTTGCTCAGGTTTTAAAGGATCAAAGCAAAGGGCATATTTCTCTAATAATAACTACAAAACTGGTAAAGGCCGTGTGAAGCATTTATATAAGAACATATAGATCCAAGTGTTACAATTCATGTAACACTTATTAATCTTCAAGCTGTGTTTCCAGCTCTGCAGCGTAGAGAGGTGTAGTTCGCTTTATTGCTCAATAAGGCGTGGGAATCGAGTTACAGTGTGGGTGCCTTGTGAAAAAAAAATGCTAAGTTGTGAGAGTGTCTATTCGTCTCGCGATACAATCGGTCCGTCTACGTTCGTGTCTATTGTGAGAGTTTTTGCGTTCTCGCGCGACTTTGTAACTTTCCCACGCCTGTTGTTGTGGCGTCTGCCCTCTGCCCGTCGCCACTCCCGCCCCCTGCTCTCACCCCTCTCCTCCGTCACACCTCCCCCTTCTCTCTCCCCCTGCTTTTCCTTCCAGTCTGCTTCTTCTGTTGTGCAGTTGGCTTTGGTGAGGGGGCCGGGGGAGGGATCTCGCGATTGTTGGACTTTTTTTTTCCAAGGGGGGAGAGTTATTTGGAAGATGGCGCCCGTTGTTACGGGGTAAGTGCTGAAATTCAAAGCATATTGATATTTAGAAAAAAGTTTTTTTTCTTGTGGTAAACCGTTGCCAGTTAATAGTGTTTTTGGGTGACGTTTTTGGCTGTTATGAGTGTTGGCTTTGCCCCAGTAAGCTCACCCCACACAGAGCTACTTTGTGGCTTTCTGAGGGGTCAGTTGTGCTCAACTATTCTTCGTTGTATCGTCTGGTTTCTCTGCCATTGGAGTTGTCGTATGACGATATTGTTTCAAACTGTTACAAAAACTTTTTGTCAGCCAACAGTTTTGCATTTTGAATTAACTAGGCTACTTCTCCTGACTGTGTCTATTTATTTTCTGATTCAACAAAATGAGAAGAGCAACAATGTAACGTTACTATCTTAACAAACTACGCAGACTGCTACATTGTTACTATTTCACTTCTAGATAAGTTAAGGGACTGTTCGGTATTTATGGGAGTGGGGCGGGGGTTGTGCAAAATGCGGGAATCACTTCAGTTCTTTTAAATATTTTTTTTAAGCTCTGGGAAGGGAGTTATGTTTTTGATTTTTTTTGGATCAGGGAAGGACATTCGTTGCATATTTATTTTAAATATTCTCAAAACACCCAAACTGGCAAGTGGGTTTGGAAGGCATGTTGTCTTAAAAAACACCATCTATCAGCCAGAAACTGAGGAATATGGGTATTAATGGTGTAGGGAGCCCCAGTCACTCAGGCAGGCTCAAGAAATAATATTTGTGATTCCAGTTGGGGGTCGGGGGGGTATCGCATTTTATATATTGTTTTATTTTGCATTGCTTAATTGTATCAATGCATGGATGCACAGTATTGATTTTTAATTATATAAATAATTAACACTGCAAATACAAAGGAAAACCTTTGGTAGCCCACTAGAATAGTAAAATCAGTTTCCTGTTCAGTCCTCTGTATATTATATATACTAGAAGCCTAGAAAGAGAAGCAAAACTTTTACTATGTATGATGTAGTCTTACACTTTTATCTGAATTCTTAACACAGTGTAATACTAAGGGCTCCTGCACTACAGATGTCACTGAGATTGTGCATATGGTCACCCACTTTCAGTCAAGCTTGTTTTTATCTCTGCAGCACTAAAACCACATTTAAACGCCTCGCACCCTCTTGTTTTTGTTTTGCAGGAAGTTTGGCGAGCGACCTCAGCGTTTGACAAGGTAGAGATACACACAGGCACCACTTTACAGTGCAA
>NW_024621790.1:0-2435 GCF_008729295.1 Plectropomus leopardus
AAAAAAATAAGTTAAGCTTATATTTTCCTTGAAGATTGTAAAACCCAAGGAACTCAAATCTTTAATGTTTTAGTTTTTCACTTTAGTGAAACCAGCTTTGCTTAAGCAAGACAAAACCCTCTTGTCTTTATGGAAACCTAAATCCTCAACAAATCCTGTTTAATAGAATTTGTGGTCTTTTTTTTGTTTCCAGTCACCCAAAAAGTGTCAGACAAAAAACATATTCATAACTTTATTCTTCCTGCAGCACCGTGGTTCCTACAAAATAAGATTGTATGAGCGTCCAGACATGGGCGGCCAAATGCAGGAGGTGAGCGACGACTGCCCCAACGTCCAGGACCGCCTGCGTATGTCTGACATTAACTCGTGCAATGTGGTCGACGGCCACTGGCTCATGTACGACCAGCCTAACTACAGGGGAAGACCCTACTACCTGAGACCCGGGGAATACCGCAGATACAGCGACTGGGGTGGCGCCAGTCCAAGGATCGGCTCACTCAGGCGAATCACCGACTTCAACTAGAAGTCTTTTCAAATTTTCTTCTTCTCTCTGTTCTCAATAAACATGCTGGGCTTTAACTGTGTGCGTCTCTGTATCTCTGTTTTGGTCTCTTGGTTTCTTGTCATATTTAATCCACTCAAGAAATAATTGCATGGCTTACAACAACTTAGGTTTGGACTTTTGGTCTTAACTCTTGTGTACTTTTTCTCTGTATCAAAAAAAACCAACCATTTAGACATAATTTGTCACCTAACCATCCCTTTCGATCCACTGAACTCTTCAACTCAAAAAACCCAAAGAAAACAAAAGCAGCAGTGACAGAACAGAGATTGTTGGAGAGATTTATTGACTTTATTGACAGTACTTTACATAAACAGAATTTAGACATCAGGTTTTCTCACACTGTGATACGTCTGATGGATCCCACCTTCGAATTCATGCTCCCCCACTCATGGAATCTCCTGTATTCCCCGGGGCGCACCAGGTACTGCCGTCCCCTGTAGTTAGGGTGCTCGTAAAAGATCCAGTAACCGTCCTTCACGTTGCAAGAAGAAATGTCGTTTAAGTGGAAGCGCTCGTACAGGGAGGGAATATCGTCCATCAGCTCCATCATCTGGCCTTTGAACTCTGGGCGCTCGTAGATCAGCATTTTGTGTGAGCCTTGATGCTGCAGAAGAGTAGATTTATGAGCCTCTATATCAGTAAATCAAAAATAAACCTATTGAAAGCTGAAACCTACCATAGGGATCATACGGCAGGATCGCACACAGTCGTTAAATCCCATCCAGCGCTGGTAGTCGGGATAGTCGCCCCTTCTCAGGAAGTACTGGTAGCCCATGTAGCTTGGCCTCTCGTAGACCATCCAGTCCCCGCTGTCAACTCTAATGGAGTTACAGCGGCTGAAATGGGAATGCAGGTCAGAGCATTCACTGCTGCACTCATAGGAGCGACCCTGGAAGTTCCTGTCCTCGTAGAAGATGATCTAGAACGATTAATCAAAGGAATTTCAAAAATATAGATATTGCTTGAAAAAGAAGCGAACATACTGTACTACATAAAAGCATGCTTCCAGTTTACCTGCTAAATAATTGGTCCAGGTATGCAGACGTACAAAAGGCACAGAGAAAAACAAGCAGCCTTACCTTACCCATTGTGTCGGCTAACCTTTGAAACACTGTAGCAGCAGCAGAAGCCCTGGGCTCCACGCTGCCTTTATAACCCACGGATGACCCGTGTCATTGTGACTGAGAACACTGAACATGCTCATTCAGCTCTTTCTCGCAGAACAATATTTTGTTTTGTTTGAAGCAAATCAGCTGTTTTGAGTGGAGGCCTCCCTTTGAGTTTGATTTGATTGATAATGGAAGCTACAAATATATCAATAGTAAATCTGCAAACATACATTTTGTGTGGAATAGACTGATATTGTATAACAGTATGAAGATCACATGTGAAAGTCATATTTGTTTGTACAAAGTTTATTTTTTTCTATCTCTCATTTACAAATCTGCGTACTATACAGTAGAACACATAATATTATACATGTGAAATCCAATGCAGATGTTTGTTGTACTGTACTGTATGGAGCACGCAGTGATCCTGTCTGTTTTAAAGCTCAACATTTGACACAACTGAAATACAACATTTTGAATTTAACATGTTAAACGTTGGGCTGTATATTCATCATCGTGTGAAGTGAGCACAACCACTGCCTTGCGTCCATTTATAGCTGCAGCTTTTATATGATTTTTCAATTCAGTGAACATTATTCTCTTCATGTCAGCATAACCACCTGTTGTATGTAGTCTCTCGTCCTTTCAGTTTCGCTTTTGTTTGGCTTCAATCCCCCATATTGTTATCATCTCTATGCACTAAGCTCTAGAAAGCCCTTTCAATACACCCTGCACGTGACTCTTTCTTTGTCTTTTTTTTA
>NW_024621791.1:0-1074 GCF_008729295.1 Plectropomus leopardus
CATGACTGCTGCCGTTAGTATTTAAGTTATTTTGAGTGATTATTTATTCATTATTTCCATATCTTATGTGTGATAATATTGCTAATTTCGATGTTACTGCTACCGATAAGTCTTGTCATGACTGCTGCCGTTAGTTTGATTTCAGTTGGTGCCTACGTACCTGTGACTGTCTCTTTTTTGGGGGTAAGGGGAGAAAAAATTATGGAAATTTTTGTTTTGTTCAATTTCTCTGTGATATGTAAGCTTTCTATTGTTCTTCCAATAAATAAAAAAATAAAAATCTAAAAAATACATTTAAAAAATAGAAAATAGGCAGCATATTATTAAGAGAAGCACACTTCCCAGCTGTCAGAGCTCAACAAAAACTTTATTTGTTATTATTATTTTTTTAAATAAACCACGCCTTCACTCTTTAAATCACCATGTGAATGACTCTTTTACCAACATTTCTCTTGGTTTTATCTCATGAGGGACGAAGATGGAACGCCAGAGGAGGTGAAGGAGAAGGAGGAGGAGGAGGAGGAGGAGGAGGGGGTGGAGGAGCAGCCAGCCATGAACGGAGAGGGATCGGAGGAGAAAAGATGGACTTAGGATGCAGAAAGAAAAGGGGGCGTGAGCTCAGACACGACTGACTGCTCCTCTTTCCTCCTTGCAGCCACCTATTGACGGAGAGGATTGAGGTGAGGAAGAGGAGGAGGAGGAGAGGAGCTTAAAAAAAAGGACGGAGATGGCTGGGAGGAGGTTGGGAGAGCACGGGATGCGACACGAGTCACTGCTCCTCTTCCTCTCGTCCTCCTCAAAGCGGGGTCATGTTCAGGGCGAAAGCAGAAGGTCACGGCTGGACGCTCCTCTTCCTCCTCTTCCTCCGTCATAAAGCTCCTCTATAGGACATAAAGAGGAGGGGAAGGTTGCAGCTTGAGCCTCCTCTTCCTCCTTTCCTCCTCTTTTGTATTTGCAGTTTATTTAAAAGACAAAGGAGAGGAGGAAGAGGAGGATGAAACCTTTGTCTTTGGTTTTTACCTCCCTGCTCCTCTTCCTCCTGTCCTAATTCCAGTTTAAGAAGCAAAGAGGAGG
>NW_024621792.1:0-1851 GCF_008729295.1 Plectropomus leopardus
CACACCTGTGTCTATGTGGGGGGAGGAGCCTGACGCCGGCCTCAGCACAGGTAACACAGGTAACACGTTATTTAGATAAGACGCTGGCCTTCAGCTCTGTGACTCACCGCACTCTCCGCACTGATCAATATCATCACTAATCCATCGCAGGTTTGAACCCCGGCGGCTCCAGAGACTCTCCGCTCTACCTTATGGACTACGAGAGTGCCTGCCTCCCCTCCCCGCCACACACCTACCCCCACGCACACACGCCGGGCGGGCGGCGCACACACACGGCAGCGACGCTGGAGGAGCAGCTGCTGAGCTACAGCGAGAACGCCGAGAACGAAGGCGAGGAGGAGGAGTACCTGGAGGAGGAGGTGCTGCAGGTACGCTCACAGTAAACAGACCACAAAGAGGTCCAAGTCCTGAGGGTCTACCGAAAATTTAGAGCCTGAGATTATTCTAAAAATTGAATCCATTAGGTTATTTCTCAGATTCTGTTCTTATTCCACTTCTCAAGGTTATTTGACAAATTTAGTTCCTGACATTATTCTAAAAATGTAACCTACGAGATTATTCTAAAAATGTATTCCCCAAGGTTATTCCTCAAAATGAATCCCAAGGTTGTCCTACACATTTATTCCCTGAGGTGTTTCCACAGTTTTAGTCCCATGATGTTATTTCCTAAATTTAGTACCCAATGTTATTACTCAAGTTTAGTTCCTAAATTTTATTCCACAAGTTTACAGCTGAGGTTTATTCCCCAAGTTTAGTCCTGAAGATTATTTCTTAAATTTAATCTTAAAGGTTATTCCACTAGTTTAGTATTAAAGGTTATTCCAGAGATTGTATTCCTGAATTATTCCAAAAATTTAGTCCTGAAAATTAGTCCAAAAATTTAGTCCTAAAGGTTATTCCTCAAGTTAAATCCTGAAGGTTATTCCAGAAATTTAATCCTGGATTATATTCCACAACTTTATTCCTCACGCTTCACACACGCGCACCCCGAACGCACACAGCAAATTTTGAGCGTGTGTCCTGAGTTGCCATGGTTACCCTCCCTGTGGACAGGTTGACATGGCGACGCTGGCGGAGCAGATCATCGAGGCGACCCCGGAGCGAATCAAACAGGAGGACTTCCCCAGGGGGGCGGAGTCCCCGCTCAGAGAGAGGCGGGACAACCCGGCCATACAGGACACCTGGCTGGCGACCTACCTGGACACGGTGGACGCCCACACACACTCCCCGCCCAGGTAAGACCCACCTGAGGGACGCCGCACTGAGACAAGAAGTGTGACCTCGCTGTGCATGATGGGATGGATCTGTGTGTGTGTGTATGTGTGTGTGTGTGTGTGTGTGTGTGTGTGTGTGTGTGTGTGTGTGTGTTCTCAGGCGGGTTTGCCCCCCCTCCCCCCTCAGCGCTCTGGCCCTCCAGAGGCTCCGCCCACCCTCCTCTGCAGCGTGGGCGGAGTTTCTGAACGCCTCAGCCAATGGGAAGATGGAGAGAGACTTCGCCCTGCTGACGCTGACGGACGGAGAGCAGAGGGAGCTGTACGAGGCCGCCAGGATCATCCAGAACGCCTTCAGGAGATACAAGGCACACACACACACACACACACACACACACGTATATGTATATATGTTTACAATTTACCCACACTTATATTTACATACACACACACACACACACACACACACACACACACGTATATGTATATATGTTTACAATTTACCCACACTTATATTTACATACACACACACACACACACACACACGTATATGTATATATGTTTACAATTTGCCCACACTTATATTTACATACACACACACACACATGTATATGTATATATGTTTACAATTTACCCACAC
>NW_024621793.1:0-2466 GCF_008729295.1 Plectropomus leopardus
TTGTGTATTTATTTAAGAAAACTTGTTTTCTTTAAAAAAAATCACCAAATTACACTGTTTATCATGGCCATAAACTGTAAAAACAAATTATTGTTGGACTTTCAAATTTCTGACAGTCCTTGAAGACCTCATTGCAGTTACATTTGAGTCTTATATGTTTGAAAAATGTTGGACAAGAGGGGGCAAGGGAAAAAAAATGGGCAAGTAAAAAAAAAAAAAAAAATTAAAACTGGTCTTTGAAAAGTCATGAAAAGTTTTAAAATTCTGTCCATGAAATTGTGGGAACCCTGTTGATCATGCCTTGCCCATCGAATTTGTAATTTACATCATGTTCAAGGCTGCAGATATTCAAGTTGTAAGCTTACAATAAAAAAAAAAAAATTAAAAACCCACTCCCTCTGTGCAGGTTGAGTCGTCTCTTCCTGAGGGCGGGGTGTTTGGCCTGCAGGAAGACAGCAGAATCATCGGCCTCATCTACACTTCGAAAATGAACAAGATGAAAAGGTAAAATGCAGTTCTGAATATTAAGCTAAACCACAACACTGACACACTTGTATTTTAATAAATATATTCTACGATAGAGCTTTAAAAGAGTATTTGTCTTAACTATGATATTTGCGTTGGCTTTGATTTCTCTTAAAGGTGTGACAGATCAAAGATTCACAGACGGATCAAACAGTCACCACCTACAGGCGTGAACGCAAATACAGAGGATGTGGAGCAGGTATGTTTGAGTGAACTCAGATTTGCTTGTGGGCAATGGCAGTTTTTGTGTCAGCTCCTTTAATGTTTAAATTGAACATTTTCAAACCAGTTTGATATCAAGCCGAAAACCAAAAAATCAGAATATATTGTGATGTTTACTGGAGTTACGTAGAATATAGCCAATATATATAGCCTGGTCTGTTTATAGTGATGTCATTTACCACAGCAGAAACTCTCACCTCCCCAATGATTCTTCTATAGCCAGCTGCCACTTTACTCAAGTTTTTGTATTAATATCCAAATGTCTAACTTGAAAACTGAATACCCACCCAATTAACGAAAACTTAACTAAATATTTGAGTCCAGCCCTATTAAATTTGTCATCTGTCCCACTTGAACACAGCTAATTTATAAGGCAGGGTGTTGCTTAAAGTGAACATAGACAATTCAGATTGACATGGTTAAAATTCTGTTGTTTTTATTGTCATTATGTATTTAGCCGGCTGATATTGAGAAGATTGAGAGGCAGGTGGATGAGGCGTTAGCCCGAGCTGCAGAAAATCTTGCCCTTCTGGAGCACATTCATGAGGTGAAAGCTGCACTAAATTCATAACAACTTTATTTTCCATCAGAAAGTAAAGAAAAAAAACTTGCTGCTTGAGTGTTTGACATCCGTGCTTCATCTCTGCAGACACTGACGACTGGTCTGGCCGAGCAGGTGAAGACAGAGAGAGCTCGGCTGGAGATGGAGATCAAGCAAGCTGCAGACAAAGCTTTACACGCTGTCCAAAAGTGGTATGAATGTAAACTGTTCTGGAAAAATGTCATATCTTGTCAAACATGTGATACATACAGATCTTATTATCCTCAGGTTGTTTTTTTTTTCACTAAAAAAATCAAACTGAGGAAGGTCTGTAAAGTGACATTTATCTTGATGCTTTTAATTTCTTTGACAACAGGAGGGATGTGCAGTTGAATCAGCTGTCAAAACTGGAGGCCCGGTTCTCCACCAGCCACGTGGAAATGTGCCGTGTGCAGGAGAGGATCAGGGCCCTGGAGATTGCCATGCAAATGGCCAGAGAAGTACGCCGTGTCCCCTTCCTGGAGCAATACTGCACCCTGGATAAGGTATATTTACATCCCGAAACACACTCAAGTAAGCAGCACACGATGCACAGTGAGACACTATCAGACTACTGATAAGTAAATGCTGGCAAACTCTGGCTGCTGCTTTCATGTTCATTTTCCATCAGTTTAGCCATTTAAGTTTTTTGTTTTTTTTTTATCCCTGCTCCTTTTTGGTTATGGGATGTACATTAGAGTTGTTTTGAATCTAAATCTTATTGTTGTGCATTAACATGACCACAACAAATTAAATTAAAGTCAGTGTAAAGTGATAATTAAAATGTGTTCTGAGTTTGTCACATCGTAGAAAGATGTGTTATTAAACACCTGACAAAAATTGAATGACCAAAAAAATTGCCAAGTATGTACAAGAAGGTCTCAAAATCATTAAAATATTGCACAGTATTCCCTGATCTGAAACGCTGGGGACATGTCCGCTGGAGGAGCGGAGACCACGGCCAATTGCAGGACTGTGCTAATGATGTTTCTCGTTTTTATACTGCTCCATTATCAGGGGCGGGGTTAAGCTGAGTATCGCTCCATTGCATCATTAAGCTATGGTTTTAGGCCAGCCCAAAAAATAGAACAGGAAAATGGGGAAAAAACAGTCAACCGTCTAACTCCACAATTCAGTAC
>NW_024621794.1:0-1639 GCF_008729295.1 Plectropomus leopardus
ATATAGCACCTTAAACAGCAGAGTTTACGAAGTGCTTTGATAAGCAAAGCAAAAGCAGAAATGGGATACATAGAGGGCAATGCAACAACAGAAAGACAACCTGTCCTACTGAAATGAGATAAAACCAGAGTTAGGATCAATTTAAAAGAGGGCAAATGATGCAAGATGCAAGATGCAAAATGTCAATATAAAATAAGACAAATAAATAGACCAAAAACAACAAAAGCAATCAAACCACAAATAAAACGAAATGAATAAAACATAAATAAAATAGGTAAAATAAATAGAAAGACAGCATCACATAAAAGCAAGTCTATACAAATGGGTTTTAAGACGTGATTTGAAAGAAAAATACAAAAATAAATCCTGCAGTTATGAAAAGTTTCCTTCTTACTGTTTTAATCCATCACCTTATTTCAAAATTCTTCCATTTTGTCTGTAAAACAAAGAAACATATTTAGAAAAACTTAAATAATAGAAAATAGTATCAGTTACTATTAAAAAAATGTAAAAAATGTGAAATATATTTCCTTGATTCCTCTTTTGGACCCTTTAAGGTGCCCTCAGGATTTCTTAACATTGTGGTTAAATCTCCAGTACCAAAGATGGTTAGGCCTATTTTTAGCTGGCTCAAATCTTACGCCAGATTTCCTTCCAAACCCATCTCCCTTTAGAGTAGGTTCAGATGACATAACACTTCCTGACACATGTTTGGTCACTCACCAGGTTGACATCCAGGTTGAGGGGAGGATATAGTGAAATATGATGTATAATCAGGCAGTCGTGTGGGCGTTCAGGGGCAGCAGGTGTGAGAGAGTTCCTCGCCTGCCTCAGCCGCTCCTTCACTCCTCATTAGCAACCTCGCAGACACCTGGCTGCCAAACAAAGAGCGTTAAAACAATTTCTGTGGTTCAGTTTTCATAAAGACTCACAATGTCTGTTCGTGTCTGACCTATGTAACTGGAAAGTCGCTGCACAGCTGTGAATAACACATTAGATAGTTTGTGAACAATGTTAGATAATGGCAGTCTGAAAGCTTGGTGACTAATCAGCAACCAACCTCTTAAGAGCTAATTAGGAGAATCAGATCAAACCACAGTCAACTTTCTTGGCAGTCTGGTTCTGATAATTGTGTGGAGCAACCACAGTGGAGTGCAGAAGAAGTGTTGATGTTTTAGTCATTGCTCTGCAGTGTGGGTGTCTTTTCAGGCACTGTGGTAAAGGTCTGTTTTTGTACTGGTGGTGTGGGTCTGGCTGTGCTAATGGTTCTGATGATCTCACATGAGGATGCGGAATAAAACAAAGATGTTTTATAAAAGTAAGCCTTTATGATTTTCTAATTACACAGATTAATACCTATTTTTCCTTCTCATGCCTGGTCACAACAATCTAATTGTTCCTTTAAATTATAGCTACAAAGAGTTTTTAAGTGGTTATGAATTATCAGTTCAATACAGATGCCTCTATGTAACCTCCGTAAGCAAATAAGTTATTCTTAATGCCTGTCGCTAGGTCCGATTCCATGCAAAATCAGACAAAATTGTTTGTGGCACGCAGACCTGAAGAGCCAGTGTTTTTATTTCCCATGTAAAGTTTTGTTTTGAGTAGTAAGTATGCCATTTAAAAGGTAGCAAGAATT
>NW_024621795.1:0-6557 GCF_008729295.1 Plectropomus leopardus
AAAGTACCTCAAAACTGTATTATTGTACCATACTTGAATAAATAAACGTAGTTATATCCCCCCACAGGTTACAATATACATAAAATAAACATCATTATATTTGATTGCTCATTCGTTTTATCGAATCATTTGAAACAAACCTGTTATGGATATTAATAAATAAATAAAATAAACATTTCTATTTGAGTATCACAACATTTGGGCTGCAGTGTGACAGCGGCGCTTTGACCGCGAGCGTCTGCTGAGCGTCATCACTAACCACAGATCACACTGAAAAGCTGAGCGGTCGATCCAAACCTTGCATGAGGAGCAGAGACATCAGGATGGAGGCGGCCAGCGCTCCGCCCACAGCCGCCCAGTAGGTCTGGTAAACTCTCCACGCCAGCCCGCCCGCCTGCTTCTGCTCCGCCAACGACCGGTCGGGGTCATCGTCCACGCGCAGATCAGGCGATGAACCGGGCTCCTCGTCCTCCTGCTCCACACCATCTGCTCAAAACCGAGAACAAACGTGAAAATAATCAGATTTTTCTACAGCCGTGACAGACTGGTGAGATTATCAGATTAGATAAAATAAGGAGATTTTTTTAGCCAGTTGTAAGAAGAGTTTCTTTCCGTGTGCTGCAGATAGCCCTAAAAAATCAACGTCACTTACTTAAACATTTTACACTGCTTGTGTTGGGAGATTGACAGCCATGTTGCACTTTATTCCTTAAACGTTGCAATTTATTTCTTAAGCGGTGCACTTTATTTCTTAAACATTGCACTTTATTTCTTAAACATTGCACTTTATTTCTTAAATGTTGCACTTTATTTCTTAAACGTTGCACTTTATTTCTTGCTTCATGCGTCATGAGGCATTTTGTTTCAGGTGATTGTCAGCCTATCCACATGTCAGCACTTGTTTCTATTATTATTATTATTATTACTTTTTACTATTTTACTATTTTTTTATCCTAGGTCTTTTAACTTATATTGTTTCCACTGTGTTTATATTGTCTTATATGTCTGTTTTTATGCTGAGCTCTTGTAACCATTTTCCAATAAAGTTTCTACTGGAAATAGTAAATAAACTGACTCTGAAAAGTTGATTTCATTCAAAACCGCACATGTGAACTTCACATGTAGCTAAACAATCAGTCTGAGGATCACCAGTCATGTGCACAAGTTGTTGCCAATCTATCAACTTGAATTTGAGATATTTCACTTGGATGAGTGAAAACTTTGACCTGCTGATGGCGCTAATGGAAAAATCAGAGAACCATTCATTTAAATTCATCTTTTGGGCAACATTAATGTCTGTAAAAAGGTTTGAGTCTGGACCAAAATGTTAGAAATCAACACAAAAGCTGCACATCACTTTTATCTGTCAGGCGGTCACAACTCGAGGTAAACAAACCTTTCTCTTTCCTGTTGTGGTCATTCTTCTGTTTTTTGGGCACGGCCTCGACCAAAGGAAGGATTTCTGCTGGTGTGCCTGTTTGACAGTGAAAGAACAGTAAAGGTGAAATTAAAAGGGCTCCAAAAAATATGTATGTCTTGTTAGCAAAGTCTCCTCTGCAATAAAGCATGCAGCGTTACTCAACTTTAAGAGCAATGTTACATAAACGCATCTGTGAAGATCATTTTAGATGCTGCGACTCGTTAGCTCTCGCATGTATTGTTCAGGGTTTATTTTGAAGGGTCAGAAGAATCTATAAAAGCTCCTGATTACAGCCGATACGCTCTATCATGACGTAAACTACAATATACACATCAGAAACAAGTTATTATTTGTAAAGAATAAACAATTTCTGCATGAGCAGATTTCCTGCTGGAGGTTGATGTCTTGCTGTTGATGCATTTGTTACATTTTTTTACTCATGTCTCAAAAAGAGCGTAATAATAATACTAATGATGTAATGTTGTCAAAACCTTTAAATTAAATAACTTACAAACCTCTGGAAATAATGATTTAATACACTGTAAATTAGTCTTGTTAATTTCATTGATAACTGCCTTCTAATGTGACCTTGATTGTTTTGAAAAGCGCCTAAAAATAACATGTATAAATATTATCATTATTGTTATTATTATCATTAAAGTTATTGGAAATGTTCAGGATTAGTTCTGAAATTTCACTTGACAGAAAAATATATTTAATTTATCATAATCTGTGGAAAACCTTGTGAAACGTATTCGTTTTAGTCTGCAGAAAATAACAGAAATAATGAATGATGTAATATTATATTATGACATAATGCCTCTTTAACCCTTTGAAACGTGGAGCAACATCACTTTTCTTGTGTTGCAATCAGACACTTTTCACTAGGATTTAAACTTTTGAACTCTGAAAAAATTTGTTTGAATTATTTTGCAAACATGGGGAAAAATGTAATAAACAACTTGGCAAGAAATGTCTCATAAATTGCAAGAAATTAACAGATTTACAAATTATTTTATAAAAGCTTGGAACATATGTCCAAAAAACCATGTTTACAAATATCACTATTAGATATTTAAAATTATTTTACAGAATTATTATATTTTTTTTCTTTTTTTTTCAGGTTTCATGTCTGTATTTTTATATGATTGAAATAAATACATTTTTTTTTTTTTTTTTACTTTCCCTTTGTTTTTTCTGTTTGTTTTCTTGTACTTTTTCCTAATTTCTTGCTAATGTCCTTATAAAGTTGCCCATTGCCTTCTTTGCATGTTTTTGAAAGAAACCAGATTTGTCCCGGTTTAAAGGGTTAATTATAATAAACAACAGGCTGCCCTGATTTTAGTGTTAAAACACCAGCAGGTCGGTTCTTTGTATCTTGACACCTGATGACAACAACCACATGTGACATTTCCACCCTCATAAACCAGATTTTGTTCCTACCTGTCCTGACGATGGTCCCGTTGTCCATGAGGACGACCGTGTCCGCTTTGTCCACAAACTCTATGCGGTGTGTGCAAAGGATTCTGGTCTTCCCTCTGAGGAGCTCCATGATGCATTTCTTCATGAGGTGTTCGGCCACGTCGGTATCGACCGCCGCCAGCGGATCATCGAGGAGGTAGATGTCTTTGTCCTGTAAACAAAAATTGAAGAAAACACCTGCTGATTATGGTTTTCTGTTTTTCTGCACACTTCACTCTGCGCAGTGATACGGTTGGATTAGGACTAATTTAGCTAAAAGAAAATAGTTCCTAAATGAAACTGCTCAAAACAAGGTCTATGGATTATTTTGACTAACTGGGTCATGGTTTCTGAAAAGAGATATTGAAGAACTATATTTACAAATATCATTGCAGGTATTTAAAGATATTTAAAATTATTTTACAGAAATATTATCATTTTTAAACAGCTTTTTTCAGGCTTCATATCTGTTTTGTATAATAATTTCTCTATTTCCTTTTTTATATGTTTGAAATAAATAAATAAAAACAAATCAAATTAATTTTTTTTGTTTTGTTTCTTTGTAGCGTGTTGATTTTATAACTTTATGTGTATGTGCATACTTTTATATTTTTATTTTTATCTTGTGCGGCAGTGCACTTTATTTATTTTATGTGATTTTATTTGTGTTTTTTTTATTTTATTTTATTTTATCATACTGTGTTTATCATTTTTACTGTGTTTCTGCTGTTTTATTTATTGTGCTTATTACCTCGCTGTGCAGCACTTTGGAAACCTTGTGTTTGTTAAAATCGTGCTATATAATTAAAGTGGATTGGATTCTTCACGTCAATATTGTCAAAAAAAGCCAGTTATTTTCTCTGAGAATCGAGTCAGAAAATTCTCAGAAATTAAAGTTGGAAGTTTAGAAGAAAAACTTTAAAAAATGTAAGAGAAAAAAATCAAATCATATTGTATCAAAATAAAGTGTATCATATGGTATCGTGTCGAATTGCATCATGTCATGTCATGTCTTGTCATTTTTTTTTTTTTTTTTAATTTTAGGTAATTTTTTTGTACTTTTTCTTAATTTCTTTCTAATTTTTGTGAATGACACCTTGCTCCATTATATCAGAGAGCAGGCAGACGTCTCTACGGTCGATAAATCCAACACTCAACTTACACCAAAACTATCCAGACTGATAAAAAGCATCATAAGTAGGAGAGAAAACACGCATTTTTGATTTTGGGGTGAATCGTCCCTTTAACATTAACAAACTCAGTTTCATCCACACAGCAGAAATAAATACATATTGACGTGAGAGTGCTTTTATCAGCGGTTTCTGCAGACCGACTCTCGTGCAGAGGACTGACCATGTAAACGGCTCTGGCGAGGGCGAGTCGGGCCTTCTGACCTCCGCTCAGAGTCACTCCGTTCTCTCCCACTTCTGTCTTGTCTCCGTTTGGCAAAACCTGAAGACACAGTTTATTATAAATGTTAAAAAAAAAGAGTTTCAGGCTCCACGTACATCTGCTTTTGCCTGAGATTAGCTCATACGGACGGATCAATGAGCGTCCAAAATGATACGAGTTCATGCTCTGGGGTCGATGCATGGACAGATTCAGGATATCTACAGGTATCAGACACTCGTATTTAATGCTTTTTAAGACCTCTTTTAAGTCGTTTTTAACCAAATCGATGACTGATTTTTGGGCAAATCATCTTTTTCTTACAGCAATGCAGGTAAATATAAAGTGGTGTAATTGTAGGTTTAAAGATTTGTGACATCAAAAATTTGGACTTTCATGCAGAAGAGCTTAACTCATTTTGACAAAAAGAAATTAGAAGATGGAGAAATTAAATTTTGTAAAATGTGCGTGGCTATGAACACCTGACAAATCAAAATTTGTGACTATTTAATGATTTTTAAGGCCTAATATGCATATTTTAAAAAATGAATATTAGACTTTTTACAACAATTTAAGACCTGCAGACACCCTGGATAATTTAGAGAGGATTTTAACCAGGCGCTGGAGGTCTCTCCCCAAAGGCTTTAAAACCTGAATAATTTGACTTGATTACTTAAAAAAACATGGAAAGAAGGAGATAAACAACTTAATAAGAAACCCAAAAATTAGCAAGAAAAAATAAAAAGTTTACGTAAAATTACGTAAAATCAGCTTGCAAGAGGTAAAAGAACAAAAACAAGGAATGAAAATTAAAAAATAAAAATATTATTATTTTTTTTATATTATGTTATATTCTGATTTCTGATTCCTAATCTTAAACGTAGATTTCTTCACACTGTTTCGTAGTTATTTGATAATTTTCCATTGTCGCTCTCGCTCTCTCTTTTATAAAGCTAAATTTTAGCTCATTTTTGGTCACCTTTTACTGAATTTCTGCAGTTTGCAGGGCACTTCAAGTTGCTGATCACCTTTTTTCCCATGTTTTTAAGAACTAATTCACTCATATTTCAAAGTTAAAATATTTGTGACAGGTGTCTGCACGCAGCACAAGAAAACTGATGTCGATCAAGATTTCAAAGGTTGTGAAAGACGTCTCACTCAACCAAAGTTTTGGACGAACCAGTGGACTGTTGTCCCCGTCTTTAGGGATTGTGTCTCTTTGTGAAGTTTCAATAAAAACGCTGCAGATCAGAAACATTCAGGCAGGAAAAGTTGTGGACGTAAAGTGCAGTAATCATACGTTGAGGTCGTCTGAGAGAGCGCAGGCCTCGATCACGGCCTGGTAGAAGACGGGATCGTAGGCTTTCCCGAACAGGACGTTGTCCCGCACCGATGCGTGCTGGATCCACGGCTCCTGAGACGCCAGACCGAAGCCGGCCTCTCTGTCTGCGACGTACACCACGCCGCTCAGCCTGCACAGACGGGAGGACGACCGGTGAGCATCAGCATGTCCTAAATATCTAAGGAACAGTTTTAATGTGGAACTAAAACTTTACAATAATCCAAAAAATAATTTATAAAAACATGATTTTCATAAAGTGCAGGAATGAAGAGACGCTCTGACAATCGCCAGCTGTTTACTGCAGTTTCTGTTCATTTATTTGGTTATTTAATATCGATTTTTTTCCTAGTTTATCTTCCTCTTTTTTTCTGTAAATAATAATGTAAAATTGTAGATATTTGATTTTGGGTATTTGGTTGTTTACTTACATGTTTAACTAGAGTATAGGTTTAAAATAATAATTATAATTTGATAACTAATAAATTAAATAAGTTTGTATTTCTTCTGATTGAGCATTTCTTTAATGTTTTTCATTGACTGTAAATATTACGTTTTTGTATAATCATTTCTCTATTTTCTTTATTAACATGTTCGAAATTAATCAAATCAAATCAAAATCAAATAAACCCAAAACAAAACAACCTTATATATTAAAATCTAGTTCCCACAACCGTTAGGATGAAAACTATCATTAAATATTGTGAATCTGTTACACAAATTTCAAGTATTTACCTGTAAATTCATTTGTAAAAAATATTTATGATTAACCTCCAAAATCAACAAAGAAAAATATCCTTCAGTATCTCTGGTAGAAATATCAGAATCAGAACTAGAAATACTTGATTGATCCTCGGGGGGCATCGTGGTTTGTTACAGTCGCTCTGATGCCAGCATAGAGAATTATTGCAAAGAGAAATAAGTCAAAATATAGAAAGTAAATTATTA
>NW_024621796.1:0-2360 GCF_008729295.1 Plectropomus leopardus
ATATTATTATAATTAAGTATTAATAATCAATATTAATGATATCTAAGTGAATTATATGAATTAAACATAAAAACTTTATCCAAAATAATATAACAATTCAATCATAATAATATTTAAGTTGAAATTAACCTTTTCCCACACGTATTTTTATTTTGAAAATGTTTATTCTTTTATAAATCAAGATCAAAACTCGGATTTAGTTTAAAATTTTACTTTTTCAATCGCATTTTTCTCAAACTTTTTGGCATCGATCTGGCTCCATACAAATAGCTCTAAAGGCCTACTTGTATTCGATTCATATGGCTAGAAGCGTGTAAAACACCAAGTCCCAGAATGCTTTGCGGGGACGCTGTCTCCGCCTCCAACGTAACGTCCCGCTGGCAGCCGGAGAACGGGCAGAGCTCGAGCTGCTCGGTGTTTATGTTGAGATGCTCACAACAAAGAGCAGCGCCGCGGAGAGCCTGTCATTTAAAGACAGCACCGGGGATATTTGGTCTCACGGTGAGCATTTAAAACTCAGAACTACCTGAAGAGGAGGACAGATAACAAACGCTATCCGCTGCTTCCATTTTTAACCGTTTTGCCTTTAAAATTTTTTTTAAAACCAGCTTCGCGGGGTGAAATTAAGACGAAATCTTTTATTTAAGCCGGTGGAGCGGTTAGCTAGCGTGCTAGCTTTATCAAGTTGGGGGGCGGAAAACCAGACAAGCAGCTGGTGGAAAAGCTAGCAGCACCGAAGATAACAAAAGGACTTCATTATTTATATCGCAGTGAGTACACCTTTACACCTGACTACTGTTAATAACAGCGATAATAGCGCGGCAGAGGTTAATGTCAGTTTGGCTAATTCAGCCAGTGTTTGGTGTTATTAACCGTCACCTGCTTTTGTCCTGCCAACGGCTCTGTGACCATTTTATTCATCCTTTAGTAGTGTCCGTGCACCAGGCAAGGTAAGTCATCACAGGGCTTTTTATTGTGCAGCTGCGGATCTTTCTGCACACACTCGTGCACCTGTTTTTGTCTTTATCTCAGGGGAAATCAGAGGCTCTGTAAAGATAAAGCCCCCAGCGAGCAGGCAGTGTGTGTTAGTGTCAGGAGGTTTCAGAGATGCAGGTATTAGCATGATTCCCACGGGTATTGAAAACCTGGAAAAGTCATGGAGTTTCACAATCATGTTTTTAAGCCCTGGAAAAGTTGCGGCATTTGTAAAAATCATTGAAAGTTTTGGAAAAGTCATGGAATTTCGTTGTGTGTAATGGAATTAATTGTTAGTTAGAAATCTTTTATGGATAACCACCCAAGTAATGTAATATAAAAATATATATCTCGACCTAGCTTTAACCCTTTGAAACCTGAGCAAAAAAAATCTTTCTAAAACATGGGAAGAAGGCAATGAGCAATAAAAAATGGAAATAAAAATAGAAATGGTCCAAAAGAAGCAAGAAATTCTTAAAAAATTCAAGAAAATCACCTCTTTTGTTTTTATTTTTTCTTTTCCCTTACATTTTATTACATCTTCTTGTTACAATTTGAGAAATGCACAATGCTTGTAACTAGTTGATTTGATCTGTTATTGCCCTAAAAGGACACAACAATAAAAAGTACGATTTAAAAAAAAAAAAAAAAGAAAATCACCTGAAATGTAGTGTTAAAAATAATTATGAATGTAAATAAAAGAGAATCTCTAGCTGTTTAAATAAAAACATTTAACCACCTGCATTGCTTGTGTGTTGATGCAGATTTTAGGTTATAAATGTTGCTCTCCTGCAAGTATTGCTACTTTGGACTCACTGCTGATAACTTATGTAATTTAAAAGTCCAAATACAAATCAGTCTTGGTGAAAGCCACTGAAAGAATGACAGCACTGACGTTTCCTGATTAATCAACACATTGACAAGCCGACAATGGAAATAAGGCCTGTGGCATCCTGGTGGAGCAGATTGAGTTAATGTACGTCTGTCTTTACTGTGACATTTCCAACACGCGGAAGGGAAGTCAGTGAGATCTTTTATCTGGCACCAGCACTTATCACATCATCGCTTTACAGCACCGAGTGAACGAGACAGAGGGTGGAGAGGAAAGAAAGAGAGTGGGAGGCAGAATGAGATGGGAGATAGAGAAAGGAGGGGAGGGGAGGGGATGTCATTAACTGGCAATCAGGCTTTAGTAATGGCAAGAGTCCGTGCATTTGCTTAATTCCTTATCAGGCAATGTTCCCTTTCTCACTCACCCCCCTCTTTCCCTCCCTGTGACAGGTCAGCACGCAGTGGTGTAAACTAATACAGGGTTCCTACATAATTTCATGGACAAAATTTCAAAACATTTCCATGACTTTTCAAGGACCCAAAATAAAAAAAAA
>NW_024621797.1:0-2657 GCF_008729295.1 Plectropomus leopardus
TAATTATGAATGCATTACCCTGGACATTTGTTCTTATTTTTGGATTTCTGATAATCTTACCCTTTTTTTGAGAAAAAAAAAATCGAATTTACATCCAATATTGTTGACTAATTCCTTGCAACCTATGAGACATTTTGCTAAGTTGGTCATTGCCTTTTTTTCCTTTTGTTTGACCTTTCAATGGGTTAAAGGTTGATTGTGGCAAATATATCAGAGGGAAAAGCCATACAGAAGCATCAAAGTGTTCCCTTTTCTGTTTTAAATGAGTACATGTGGTAAAGCCATACATGCTGCGGGGTGATATAAGTAGATGAGGTGATGTTCTTGGGCAGATAGTGTGTATGGTAATACCCCAGACTGTGGTTATTTCTGTGCTGTCTGTAAGCCGGTGTGTAAATGCATGTGTGCATTTGAGCCTAAGTGTGTGTGCGTGTGTGGGTGTGCGTGTGTGTGATGTAGACCATGCAGAGTCAGTCAGTCTATTGTGGGGCTATGGGGGATTCCTGTTTAGTCCTTCAGTGAATGTCTGGGAGCTCATTGCAGGGAGCGGGCGGGGCCACTGAGAAGGTCAAGGGGGGCTATCAGCTGCCCTCGATGATGTGTCCAATTTCTGTTGTTTATAGTTCATAATGTCTCCTCACTTAACATCTTTTTTTCTATCTCTGTCAGCCTCATATTTTAATAAAAACAAAATATGCATTCTCTTTACAGTCTGCTCTGATAATGTTTTACCGCTGTCTTCCATGTCTGTCATATCCTCTTTTGTAAAAGAAAAAGTAAAACTACACCATATGACTTGGTGTTATTCCCTAAAGACAATTTTATTAAATGATGTATCAATTCAAAAATGCTGTTAACAGTATATCCTTCTCCTGACTTGTGATTGTGATTTCTTTCTATTACATATTATCTAACTAACCCCCGAATTTAATAAGATTGCAAACAACCCACAGACATTATGGAAATTTAGCTACTTAACACAATGATACCTCTAAATTATTAACCTTGTCCATACCTAGAAAAAACGAAAAGGTCAAGGCCACATAGGGAAATTGACCATGTCTGCGCTGATATTGCTGAAGTTGGTTCTGTATGATTTCAACAGATTCCCTGAACCCTAATCCAATCATACCACACAAAAAAACACACTGATAATCAGATAGCAGGCTATAATACATTGGCTGCCTTTAATATATTTGTCTGACACCACACATTAAATTATGATAGCACGTTTTACCAAAGAATAAAGTTTCAGTGTAATAAAAAATGTGTTTGACTTTTATAATTTTTCTCTGTATATATATATTTTTTTATTTTTATGTGACCCAGCTAACTTGTTGGTGGACCCCAGGGGTCATGGGCTATAAGTGGGGGTGTTTATTCCTCCCTCTCAGATGATTTGATATGTATCTAGATGTACAGTCCGCAGTCCAATATGAAAACGACACCGACAAATTTGTAATGGTATGCTGCCTTGCTATTAGAGCCATCTGCAATTCGCTGTTTACTTTTGTAATAATAAAAGTATGAGATGATGAAACACTTTTTTATTATTAACACTGAAAAAACACTGGTGTTTTACCCTGTAAATAAAACAGCCCATACCTTCAATAAAAGTGTCATTTTAGATAAGGAGAAGCAGAGGCCAGTGTGTTTTTGGTGTACCATTAAATGCTAACACATGCATTATTTGGGATAAGTGCTTCTCTCTGTAAGTATATTAGTACAGATGTTGCCTTCCTAAACAAGTAGTGAGGTTTAAGTTGCCACTTGTATATTTTAAGACATTGCTTATGCGATGTAAAGATTTCAGGCAGTATTGTGTGAGATGTTTCGACATTGCCATTTTACAAATTTCATGCATAAATTGTGTCAAATCTGTGGTTCTACATCAATACAGCCAAGCTCTTGTATCATCTTTACACTTATTTTCAGTCAGCGCATTAATAATGGATCATTTTCATGAATATTTCTAATTTGTCTTCCTTGTAAAAAGGAAAAAATGATTTGATCCACTCTAAAAAAAACTCTCTCTCTCTCTCTCTCTTCTGCAGTCTAAATGATGTGGTAAATAGACTCCCATCACACCCATCTAAACTTCTGCTATTCTCCAGCCACATCCTTTACCCTGCACTTTGTTCCTGTATGCACACATCTGTTTTTTAATCTTTATCTGTTTTTTATCTCCTCTGCAGACACTCTGACCTCCGCAAACACACTCTAACCCTTCCAACATTGATCTCTGCCTTCCTCCGTCTGACTGCAGAAACCTCGGATACACATGTTATGCGTCTACAGTCCTCATGACCTCGAGGGACCACAGGCAGGTCAGAGGTGAGGCGGCTACCTCTGCTCTTCACAACCTGACACTCCAGAGACATGACAGCTGAGACCCTGATGTGTGTTTGTGCACGTACGCATGTGTGTGTTCATGTGTGCAATGTGACACCCTGCATAAATAAACCGCAGTATGTTCTGTGGAGAAATTGTTTAT
Organism: Plectropomus leopardus; assembly: GCF_008729295.1. NCBI lineage: Eukaryota > Metazoa > Chordata > Actinopteri > Perciformes > Serranidae > Plectropomus > Plectropomus leopardus. Next base: position 2,495 of record NW_024621797.1, read on the forward strand.
TTAAATGGAGGCAGATCGGTCCGTGTGAATGTGTGTGAATTGCATGCATGTGTTGTGTGTTTTTGAGTGAAATTAGTGTGATATTATGAACAAAAAAACAGCAGATAAGCATACTGTTAAATAAGAGACAATTTGACAGGAGGCTGGTTGTCTTTTTTTTTTT
>NW_024621798.1:0-4066 GCF_008729295.1 Plectropomus leopardus
TTATTTATTTTAAATAATTTTAATAATTATGATTATTTGGTTTTCTTTTTCCTTTTTAAATAATTTTGAAGGTTTTTTGTGGTTGTGTTCTTTTTTTTTTTTTTTTGCCTTTTTTAGATTTTTCTGCATTAGTATCATATTCAAAGTACCATATTCAAAGCAGGACTTTGACTTAGAGTATTTTTACAGTGTGGTATTAGATCTTTAAATCTGAATGTCTTTCACTACTGTGGAGATGATACTATAATCTTCAGACACAAAAGAGTCACAAGGTTAGCTGTAAAAAATTATAAATTTTGTAACACTATGATCTCATGTACTGTACATACTGTATCAGAGTTTGGTTAACATGTCGAGGAAAAAAAGCCACAGAACATGAAGGACTATTGCTCCAGGAGGGAAAATGGGGGTAACAGTAGCAGGCATGGAGCATGACCTTAGCCAAGTGAGTTGAGAGCCATAAAACTTATAATGCTCTCTATTCATTTCTACCTCCCCTTCTGTTTCTTTTTCCCAAAGGAGCGCCAATTTCTCCCCTCCCCCATTCCCAAGCCCCACCATTATCCTGACCACTACCCCTCATTCCAACCTATAAATGGACAATATTACCGTAAAGAGAGAGGAGACACCATTATAATGTTGCCAAGTCAGAGGAATTCCTTCCTACGCAATCAGCCCGCAAAATGCTGACTCATTCCCAGCAGAGATTGGTGGTTTGAAGTTGTGGGAAAACTGGAAAAGTCTGAGTTTTTCAAAGAAGTTTGAACTAATCTGACAAAGTTTAATACTGTCATTTTATGTTAGGGCTTATGTAGCATTTTATAAGTGAGGTGTGAATTAAGTGCATGTTAATTCACCTCCTAAATAACCAATGGTATTTGATCGGTTTGGCTTGGCTTAGAGCTTTTAGAAGGATTTGGCTGATCTGAAACAATATATGGCTGCTTCATTGAAGGTTTTCTGACAATATGTAACAGCCAGCCAGCAACTGAGGCCAGTGAGTTCATTCTGGATGGACATGAATGAATTCCTGAAATCCCACTGCCGTCATGCAATATGTCATTCTCAGAGGTCCTCTAGTCAGTCTGTCTGGTCTATTCTAGACCCTGAAAGCTGTTTTCCAAGGATGTCATGACTGCTTTTAAGTGTTCATGCATGGAGCACCATTTGTGACTGATACCAATGATTATATGCATGCAGTGCTTACAGGTTTTGCCATTCTCAGACATCCTTTGTCCCTCTCCAATGGAGTAGACAGGAACCACAGTTACAGTGTAGACGGTATCAGACTGCAGGTTCTTCAGCACAGTGTTGTAGGTGCTGCCTGACACCTGGGCCTGGATAGAACAAGACATACTTCAGGTTGTGCTCTGGGCACTATAGAAGAGCACATTTCAATGTGGTCTAAGCCTCTAGAACTGTTTTCCAGCTCACCATCTCTTCAACTCCTCCAGCGGCAGGAACATAGAAGATCCTGTACTGACGCACATTGCCCTCAGCAGCCTCCCACTGGACATTCAGGGTGCTGGTAGTGGGGTCAGTGACACGCAGGTTCCTAACACCGCCCAAAGGCCCTGAGGTGAGATAGAAGTAAAATACGGTTTAAGTGTCATACCCCTGGTGAGTCTGTATTTCTTCAACAGTATACATTTATCATTAGGTTTTCACTGTTATCACTTGTCATTTTTGAGTACCCTAAGAGCAGCACAACTTACTGGTCTTTCCAAGGCCGTTCAGCTCCTCGCCAACTCCTTTGGCGTAGACCCCCACCACAGTAATAGAGTATTCGGTGTCAGGGGTCAACTTGGGAAGCAGGACGGTAGTTTTCTTTCCTCCAACTTGGGTCTAGTTGGGGAAGAATAAATGTCATCTTAATTGGATTTTATATTGTGAAAAAATACATAAACATTAACATGACTCTCTCAGAAACATCTCCAAATCAAAACTATGTTATTTTCCTTTTACCTGTAGTGCTGTTTATTAATTGCTTTGGTGTGAGTTGCTGAGTGTTGGCAATATAGGTTGCAGAGATTTCTGCCTTTTCTCAGATATAATGCAACTAGATTGTTCTTGGCTTGTGGTGCTCAAAGCACCCACAAATACATTTGGAAAACTCAACAGCAATGTCTCTTTTCAAAAATCATGACCTGGTTACTCAAGATAATCCTCAGACCTTGATGTGAGCAGTTTTTAGTAGGAACTATTGTCTTTTTGCTGCTCTACATCAGCCAACTGCATCACCGCACAGAAGGAAGCTTGTGTCTATTGCTAGCTTACCTGGGACCTATGTGGAGTCAAGCTCAGTTCAGGAGAATGCCAGGTATCTTGCACTGTCACAAGCACGAGCCTCTCATCCATAAGTAAATGCATGCTTCCCTCTACACAGTCATATAGTCTGCATGTGTCATTTGGTAAAAGAATAATAAATCCCAACAATCTGCAACTCACAACAAAATAATTTAGATTGATGAATAGAACTACAGGTAAGAGCAAACATGTATTTTTGATTTTTGGGTGAACTGTCCCTTTAAATGTTAGTGAATTCTTGGTGATGATGTTGAATGTGAACATGATAAATTTAGCTACTCTAATACTTTACTAGTTCAGTCGTTTACAGTTAAAGCCAATTAAGTTATTCATCCTCAGAATTTACATTTTTTTAAAAAAGTCTAGCTATAGCTTTAAATAAACCATTATCATCCCCAGTGCACACAGAGGGAAAAGATATTTGATGTGTTTATCTGTTGGAATAACGAGTTTAACAACTCTCCATGGGTGCCTTAAATTGATTTCAATAACCAAGTGGAAAGAATTGTACCTGAAAACTGCTGGACTGTCAACATTTTAGAGGAGGAATGTTTTTTAATGTGTTTTTGGCCAAGATTAATACACAGCAGACTGGCCAAGGTAAATCTGTGCACTGATGGCTGAAACAGTCGGATGTCTTGTCATAACGGTCATGACAGGTGATGAATTTACTACATAACTTGTGGCTGTGTGTTTGCATGCAGATTTGTGTGTAATAGTGCTTTTTCTCTAATCACTGTACAGCTATGTGTCTCAACCAACTGGCTGAAACTTTTATCAGCAACAAAAAAGAAAGCCAAAGGAAGGGAGTATTATAAATTGGCACTGCGATAGTTTTCTTGTACACAATTGCAAAATGTGTGTCAGACATTTCCGAAAACAGACTTGTTGTCCCACACGAAACAATGCAAAACCCCCTTTTAGCTGTACTTGTTGAAATTCTAACAGTGAACCAAGACGACTTGGCTGACGTTAGCTTGCTAGCTTCCAGTTTTCCATCAACCTTTCAGTGTGATATCACCCAGGCAACTAAATTTCATCAAGTACAAAAGAGGAAAACATTCCACTTTGTGTTAAAAGGGAAACTAATAGTCAACCAGTGACATACAGGATGTAACACCAGCAGAGCCCAAACTGACTTTTGCACTGAACTTCTATTTACAAGGTCATGTTGGATGCAATGTGGAACTTAATTAAATAAGTGCAATAACAGTGAACCAAAAGTCAAAGGTAGGCACAGCAACTTTGTGCATTACTTAAAACACATTATATGACATCTGTGGCACAGTATTTGGTTATTACACAAACATACACTGACCTGACTGGGCAAGTACATTCCAGTTTTCATGTACACAAACACACACACACATACACAAAACGTACAAATGGCCAATAGCACACACTGCATGTGAACCATCAAAGTTTAATCTCTGAAGTATCTGTACTCTGTCTCCCCACAGAGTTGTTAAATTATCAGCTGAATCTGCTGTGAACTTTTCATGACATCAAATTTTGATCTTTAGCAACTCCCCACAACCCATAAATGCCAAGTACTGAGGATGAAATATTTTTCACCAAAGTTGTTTGGAACATCTACCATTGATTTAAGGGGGGTTGTTTTGCATCTTATCTGTGTGCCTATCAGTCTGTGTTCTTGTGTATGGGTGTCTGCATCAGCACCGTTTTGCTTTTGAAGTGGAACATCACCTAAATTAGGAATTCCAGTATGTTATTTTCATAGCCTAATGAAGTTTAATCA
>NW_024621799.1:0-1865 GCF_008729295.1 Plectropomus leopardus
CAATTTACCCCAAAATTCACTCTGGCTTGTTTGGTAATTTTTGATAACTTGGAGTCTACACAAGAACAAAAAAAAAAAAAAAAAAAAAAAAAAAAAAAGTTTGTTCTGGCTATTCCACTACAAGCTTATGCTTATTGAAGTGTGGAAGTAAAAAAACCAACAACACCTATACTTACAGCCACTGTCACTTTCTCAAATAATAGTTTTTTAATATGGCTGTTAGTATAGGGGTTGTTGGTTTTTTTACATCAATACTTCAATAAGCATAAGCTTGTAGTGGAATAGCCAGAACAAACTTGTTTTTGCTGTGCAGCCTCTCTTTTATCTGTTCTTGTGTAGATTCCAAATTATCAAAAATTACCAAACAAGCCAGAGTGAATTTTGGGGTAAATTGTAGTAATGAGGAATAAGATGTGTAACATATCCGATGAAATGGTGCAGATAGAAATATACTAAGTCTGGGATATAATATTTCAACCTGTGATAATTTTGTAAAGCTTCAATGAAAAGTTGGAATAAGCTGAATCAGCTTTTTCTGTATTGTATGAAAACTGTATGTAATGGGGCCAGCTGTGTTTTAGGTAATGCAACTTCCCAAGAGTCGTGTTTAAGTGCACATAAATAAACTAACCACTAGATGGTAGTGTGCAGTCATAAAATACATAATTGAAAGATTTTACAGTTAACTTCAAACCCAGGAGTAACTGGCACAATTCAACAGCACTACACTAACTACACTAACTAGTGCAATTCAGTTCAATTATCCCAATAAATAATGCAATCCCTATATTGTTGTTGCATTCAGATGAGGTTGCTCAGTGTTTAAGACGTCAGTAAATGATGAAATAACACAGCTCAAGATTCAGTTGATGTTTTTATTCAAAGATATTGAATTGATCACATCAGAGGCACTAATGGTGATGATGCATCACAGTTAAAAGACATTGTGCTCAAATAGAGCTCACAGCTTCAGTGTTTTTTCACAAAACACGGGAAATTGTTTAGTAAAAGCTAAACAAGGAGAGCAAACTCTCTGACAGTGAGAGTAAATAAATTTCAGAAATACATTTGTACCGTTAACACAACAGAACATGTTGATGACAGAACAGACAACTTCAAGACCCAGCATGGGTCGATCATTTTTTACACGGTAAAAAGTCAATCAAGTACAATAAAAAAAGGATCAAATGCTACCAGAAAGTAGCTAATGTTTGTCAGCCCCTGTCACTGGATCGATCTGATACAGAGAACTTACAGAGGTTCAAGACAGATGTAATAATTCTGACCAATACTGGCCAAATTTTGATTATATTGATAAATCAATAAGATAATATACAGTATTCATAGAATACAATGATGTGCTACTCGGTATTTTCAAACAAAAAATAATACTTTTCTTAGAAAAAAAATTCCCAAAAGTAAATGGAAATGTCAGTCCAATTTGACCCAGAGATTAATTACTTTGCACAGAATAATATGTCTGATAATAATCTTTGACCAATATGGTCGTGTCAGTTTGTCTGGTGGTGACTCCAGTCTGTAGGTGTCTACCACGGCCTCCAGAGGACGCTGTTGACTGGACTCTTGTCTTTGGTGATGCTGGTCTGGACTATGGAGCTCAGAGGAGAGAAGTCAGCCTCTCTCAGGTTCTTATCAGAGGAAGACTGCAGCTTGTTGAAGTGGTTCAGCAGTCCTCTCTGGGACTGTGTCTTCAGCTGCTCTTTGGACAGGAAGTGTGTCACCTCTTGGACACACCTGGAGTAGCCCTGATGGACAGCTGCTGAGTCCACAGCTTGATTCTGCTGCTGCAGTCGTCTGAGGAAACAAACGGTCATCTCCAGGATGTCAGCTTTCTCCAGCTTGGA
>NW_024621800.1:0-4616 GCF_008729295.1 Plectropomus leopardus
ATCTAATGTGCATTTTTTCTCTCCAAAAACTGTTGGCAAGTGTAAAATCAGGGCTAAAAAAATGTAATGTAAACTTGGCATTAGTGGTTCTTCATAGTTATGGCTCTTTTTTTTAAATCATCATTGTGATCATCATCACAAAAGACTGCAATACTGACGTCTTTTTGGGGCTGTTGAAACAGAATATCAGGAGAAAATTGCACTTTTAAATGTAGCAATCATTCTTTTATCTATTGGTGCCTTTTGAATTCAATTTATTTTGATCAATAAGAGCATGTTTTCATTTTTTTAAATTCAATAAGCAAATTGTTGTATTTTAGCAGTGAAAGCATCAGAAAACTGAGTACACTTTAATATCTATTCATTCACCGTAATAAATATCATTATACTGACATTAATGATGCGATGGCATATTTTCCTCTAATCGTGTCGCCTTAACAGGCGTTTAACATGTTAGAGTCTGATGTGTTTCTGACCCACAACAGCCTGCTCTCCACACACAGTTTGACGCTCTGTAATAACGCCACCTGACTTCCTCCCACAGTATCATTACTCTGCACGTGTGTTATGAAACTCGTGAATCTGTTTCCCAATTTGCTGTCTGGGCCACTGAATGGATCTTGTTTTATCGTATTAGGGATTATTTTACCATGGAGTGAGCGCGCCTGGAGATAACGCCAAATATCACTCGAGTTTTTACTCTTCCCTTCGCCATCAGATGTGTCTTATATAAACAGGATCATAAACAAGCTTCAGTGATACTCACAACAACCAGTCTGAGATCACCTTCAGACTGCAGTGAATGTGAAGACCTGCAGGAGGCCGTAACCTGAAGACACTCTGAGGACACTCTGAGGACACTCTGAGGACACTTAAGGTGCCTTCCATTCAGCTAATTATGCTTCATCCCTCCTTCAGACGGTGACTCAGAGGTCAGTCGAGGTTCTCCATCATCGAGGATGTTCCAAAACCTTAAACCTCGTCTATGTTTCTACCGAACTGCAACAACAACTTCGATTCGTTTCTGTTCAGCAATTGATTAGTGAACCTGGCTGCTATGGAAACTGTAATATGGACGTTATTGCATCATTGTATTACTGCAGGTCGGACAACCCAGCTATCAATTTTTGGTTCTAAAAACTTTCTGAACAGTCCAATGCAACCAGTGCAATGTTTAAGTGACGTTTTTAGCAGTAAGTTTTCTTTTAGTTCCCAGTATGTTCTTAAAGTTAGCGTAACATTCGATATAAACATAAAAAATGTTAAAAATGGTTTTTTTGTAAACATATCACATTACATAACATTTTCATAAAAATGGTCTGTAATCTCAGTCCTCAATAACATGATCTGAATGTTGCTTTGAAAACGTTTTTTCGATGTTCTCATGTAACACTGTGGGAACGTTTTATAAAAAAAGAACATTCTGTGATTCGTCACCTCTTAACATCACCAAAACATCCTCTGAATGCTGCAGAGTCATCACCATTTAACCTTACAGGAACATTATTTGAAATGACAAACATCCTTAAAATGTTCTTTGAGCATAAGATTAAAAACTTTTCTTTAAAACATTACTGCAACTTAGATGTTGTGGGAACGTTACCTGGAAGGGAAAAAAAAAACGCCACCAGTGGCTCTTAAGTTATTCATGGTTATTTGAAATATAAAAATGGGTACTTGTGTTTAATCTGAATCAAGACTTAATCCTAAAAACACCTTTTCTTCATTAATCGTTTTTTTTCTTTTCCAGCCCTAATAACCAGAAAAAATGTTGGCACTGTGTGTTTTTGCAAACCACGGATACATGACATTTTCATTCTGTGTAGCAAATATGTTGAAACTTAACAGAAGCATCTCTCTGTTATTTAAGTTTGGTTTCTTTAGGCTCAAAAACTAGTCAGGAAAAGTTTATGATTTGGCTGAAAATACCCAAATTTTGCGGCTCAAATGCTGCTGGCAAAGCAGCGATGTCTCTGTAACACAGGGACTATCCCAGCTAGAAAAACACTAATTGGTTCCTACAAAACACCCACATTTGGAGCCTAAAAAGCCGCAGGAAACACAGCCATGACTCGCTAATGCACAAACAGTTTTGTTGCTCGTTAGACGAACAGTGGTCTGCAGTTTGGTACTTGTCTCGCCATAAACCATCTCCTCATGAAAAAGTCTGCCTATATATGACATCACTTTAGTAACGTTAATATGAAACATATAAAACATGCAAATGTAATGTATTCATGGCTTGCAGAAACCCACAATGCCAAGTTTTTTCTGGCTAGTGGGCTGTTTATTCTCATTTTTCCATTCCAGTTGCGTTTGTCTCATCTGGGAAAAGGAGGAATCCTATCCAAATATTTGTCACGGTTCTAATGAGTCCAATAATGTCAGTCTAAAAAGTGCCAGACTGTACTGTAACTGCAGCTTTTTAAAATCAAAATGTGTATTATATGAAATATATAAACAGGTTTAAAATGGTCTTTATGGCCCCTTTACAGCTGTTCTTTCATTAATTAACAAATTTAAACTGTCTGCTGGTGGTTTTATTGGTCATGTTTAATGAGACTTTGGAGGAGCAGACAAACGTCGCTCTTTTAAACTGTCACTTAATTATTTCTACACATTATGGGACACTGAAGAAGTTGTGCGTCATGAGGATTCACTGTCTACCCGAAATGACGCTGGAGAAGCTCAGGCACAAGAAAAACACACAAACAAGGGAATCAAAGAGCCGAATTAGCTAAATGGAAAAGCTCCGAGTCAGACAGGTGGAACGACAGGTTCACTGACCGTCCAGCTTCCTGTCTGTCTGTTTTCTGGTTGTCATGGAAGCGCTGTGTGGCAACACCACAACTGGTGATGTCAGTGTGGTCGGTCCACTGGGAAACTATGACGCCCACACACACACACACACACACACACACACACACACACACACACACACACACACACACACACACACACACACACACACACACACACACACAGATGAAAGGTAACCTGCAGTCTCTCTGTTCTCCGTCCACATCCTCACTTTTCTGTCCAGGTGGTTTATAAAAGGACATTTTTAAAAAAAGGTAAAAGTAAAACAAACAAAAGAAACGGTAAAATCTCTTCCTCCTTTTCAAACACTGAGCTGGTTTCTTCTGTCGGGTCAGCACTGAGGCTGGATTACACACTCTTTGAATCTCAGCAGCTTTAAATTTATAATCCATGAAATAACTTTATGGTCGACATTTTTTCAACAAAAGCCATTCAGTGTGTTTACATCCAGTAACTATGTCTCAGTACAGAAGTTTTCAGGAGGAGTCTGCCGTCCATGTGCTGCATTCAAACTGCCTTTATGTAATCCATCTAGCCTGACCAATATTTTGCAGTTTTGGAGATTAAAAAAAGCATGGCAACTGGGCTATATAACAGCCAAAGTGAATTAATAATAAAAACGCATGACATTTATAATTCTGATAAGAATCAAAGCTGTAAATGTCAATTTAAGTTCTACTTACTGGCTGACATTTACAACAGTACCAATTTACTGTATACTGCCAATAAGATGATACCAGCTGACATATCGGTTCAGCTCTGAATCCAGCGGTACTATTTTTCGATATTATCCATATTGATAGCAGCCTCACTTTTTATTGTTAATCCTCCTGCAGACATATCAGACTGTGCTAAGTTACTGCTAATGCTAACAGAATATCTACTGCTGCCTCACATGGAGAAACGTGGGGTGGTTTTATTGTGAAGCAGTGACAAAAAACGCAATGTATTTGACGCAGGTTAAACACTGACAGCAAACACTGACAAGCAATACGTCTAAAAATCAAGAAAAGTAATTCCTGATGAGGTTTTAATCATAGTGGTTACACTAATCACCTCACCTCTCTGAAAGCGATTATTATTAATGAGCGATTATTAATGACTGATTTCAGTGTGTTGACAGATCAGGGATTTAAATTCAGATCACACTCAGCGAGAGTTACATGACAACAACAACAGGATAAGTAACATCCACAGGATTGTGTTTCCTTTGATCGGCTGCTTTGTGAGGAACACAATATGGCCTTTTCCACCCAACCACACACAAACACAGGGGAGTAAAATCCAAATGAATTTTTATGCAGATTATGGCCTGAGTTTTTAACATGACCTCACAGGTATACCCTGCACGATTTTCCTAAAAACAATGTATAGACTCATACAAGATTTATGACCAACTAGGAGTGCGTGGCAGTGTATTTATCTACAGATATGTTGTATTTTCATCTGATTTTTTGTGGCTAGGACACTTTTTGGATGTGTAGTCTCAAGCCAATAAGAGCACACAGGTGTCGTCGGGATTCTGGAGAAAAAGTTGCAAACAGGTCATAGCAGATCATATGCAAAAAACAAAACAAAACAAAGAAAAACAGCAAATAAAATTAGGTGAAACGGCAAACGGACAAGGCTTGTTCCAAAACAAGAGTGAATGTGGTTGGCTTTGAGATGCAGAGTGTGTTTGTGTGACTTTAATCCTCTCATGTATACAACTGACATCATGCTGTATGGTTTACATACTGCAGCAGGGATTACACACACACACACACACACACACACACACACACACACACACACAC
>NW_024621801.1:0-2531 GCF_008729295.1 Plectropomus leopardus
GGGGGGGGGGGGCGGTGTTGGGTAGTCTATTTGTGTGAGCAAGGTGCTGTTTCTCCCAACAAGTACACCAGAGGAAATGGGAGGCAAGATCTTTTTGATCATACACTCTCAAAGGAAATCTTTGATTCTAGGAGCTCTCTTTTCTTGCTTTTTTTCTTTTTATATATCTCACATCAGAATGCATCATCAGTGTTAGGAGGGTGGTTAAGCGACTTCCAAAATGCAGGCACTGATCAACATGAATGGGTTGTAATCTCTTGAGAATTTTGGCAATTTAGCCTTGAAACAAACTATGACCAAGCTGGGAGAGCTTTGTTTACCGTAGCCTCTTTTTTTTCCATATCAAACACTTATCCTCCGACAGTTCATCCTATTCCCAAAGGTTTTCCAGCATGTGATCAAAGAACTGATTCCCGTGACATGGACTGAAACACACCAACAGTGTATCAGGGCGAAATGAGACACTGTATTTTCTCATTTACTCCTCCTATATAATATTCATAATTGAGGGAGGTTGATTATTATGATAAGGGATATTATTTCTCCGCATGTCGTCAAGAGAGGGTTGGCAATGTTTACATAATGAGGTAGATTACAGACTTTGAATGTAAATGACCAAAAACAGAGCGTTTTGGATTGTCATTTTTGTGTTTTTCAATGAGCCTCACAGGTTGTTACTGGTTGGAATATTTGATGAAAGCGCTGAAATTGCTCACTTATTTCCATTTCAACAAGACACTATAATCTCAGCAAGAGCGCAGTAGGCAGGATGACCTCGAGTTCTTCAAATATTCCTCATATATTAAAATCTAAACAGGAGATAAGTTGCGCAAACTAATAAAAAGATACATTTTGCATATGATCTTGATTTGTCTTGAGGTTATCTCTTGTGCCTACACATAAAGTGACTGCTCTGTTTGTTACTGACATTGAAATTGCGTGTCTCTGCCTCAGCCGCATAAATGTGCTTATAAAGCCACCGTGATGAGGAAAGTAAAATTGTTTTGCTGATAGTTAGGCCACCAGAGTCACAGAACTCTTACCATATAATCACCAGCAAAGAGGGAAAGAGATTTTGAAGGGGAATAATAAAGATCTCACGCAGCACAGGTGAACTATAGTCACATGAAAACCAGCCCAGTCACCAGAGGAACATTTTGGCATTGTACATTTTTGCAAACCACTGATACATTACATTTGTGTGTTTCATACGTGTCATATCAATGTTATGAGAGTGGTAAAGTATATGTGATTACATGTATATAAGCTGACTTTGTCATTCAGAGGTGAAAGGGATGGTTGATGGTTTGAGACATAGGCAAGACAACTGCGAATCTGCAGACCCTGTTCAAGACCAACAAACAACAAAACCAGTTGTTTTTTAGAAAGGTGCGTGCGTTCTTGCTGAGATTATAGTGTCTTGTTGAAATGGAAATAAGTGAGCAATTTCAGCGCGTTTCTAGCAGTCACAGCACCAAAATCGGTTGCTGCTTTTGCAGCCCTGATTGTGGCACCAAAGTTGGGTATTTCAAGCCAAAACGTGATCTTTTCCTCACCATAACCAAGTGTTTTTTGTGCTTAAACATAAACACGCGTTAAAGCCATAGTTGGTAACTTAAATGAAGATATCCTTGTGTCATATATGCCAAAACTGTTAATACATTCTGAAGGTACATGAGACAGCCATGTCCCTCCTGCTCCTCCTGCTGCCTTTAATGGCATTTGCTAGAATCAGACTGCAGGACAGTCAGCAACAACCAAACTGAGCCGAGGAGTCTCTAATGCAGCTGTCAGTCCCTGATCGTAAACAGCAGGCAAACTGTCAAACGAGGCAGTGCTGATTGAATATGAATCAAAAGTCTTTTACTGCATAGCCTGTTTCTCATCTCAGATGTATTTTAGTGCACTGTAAGCTGTAAAATGAGTACATTGGTCCGGCTGGTGGGTGGTGCTTGGTACTCTTATCCAACAAGGTGGCTGGGTCATAAAATTGTACAAAAAATTCACAAAAGCATGCTCATCCAGACAACAAAAAACTCGGTGCTGGACAAGAGATAATACAAGAGAAGTCTGCACACTTGATTATGCTCCCATAAATATTTGGAACAATTACCACTTCTGTGACGTTTCGAGCTACATGAAGAAGAGCATGTAGCTCAAATCGTCACTTGGTGGTAAATGTGTGAAATATTCATGGGAGCACAATCTGGTGTGCAGACTTTGTTTTTTCTTCTCCTGGGTCAGAAACTTTGTCATTTTACAGCTAAAGAATAAACTAAAATATGTCTCTGAAAACAGATTTAGATGAGAAATTGACAATGCAGTCACAGAATCTTGATTTAATCAGTACTGCTTAGTTCAACAGTTTGACCGCAGTTCACAAGCTGTGATTGACATGATTGACAGCTGCGTTAGAGACTCCTCAGCTCATTTAGTGCTGTGCTAACATAGTTTCAAAAAATCTGAATAAAAGTTATTTTTTACTAAAAGTAAACTACTATAGCTTTGAGCACAGTATTGTTGAAATGTTA
>NW_024621802.1:0-2137 GCF_008729295.1 Plectropomus leopardus
GGATGAGAACACATAATGGCAGATGAGTGGGTGAGATTTCTGAGCGAGGTGAGAATGAGCTTTGTATACAATACCTTCCACTTTGAAAGAAGCAAGCGACAGTTGAAGAGAAGAAGAAGGAGGACAAACGGGAAGAGAGAAGAGCAGGAATGAGAACAAATAGGCGCACAGAATAAAGAGACAAAGCAAACAGCAGAGACGGCAATGCAGGAGATAAAAGTTAAGGAACAAAGACAAGACAGGAGAGGAGAACACTTAGCAGGGCTCAGTTTAAACATCAACCGTCACCCACAAAATTCATATTTAACTTGTTGGACAAAAGGACGCAAAGCCTGGCACTCTGGTGGATAGAGGAGATAAACATGCTGACGTGAAATAAAAGGAAACAAGGTAAAGTGGAAGTGGGAAGCTATAGGCAATCATGTGTGGTCGTGTATCCATGTTGAAGATTACTGGGGTAAAATTGTCAGTCTAAATTTGTTTTCTGATGTCTAAATTTGATTCCTGATGTTTACAAGGAACGTTTAGCCTCAGACTTTGCTCCTTGGCCTACCCAGTCCCAAGGTTATGGGCTTACATCAAAGAGGGTTATTCAGTGTCCTTATATTTGCTGCTCGAAAAAAACATATTAATTAGATGGATTGATGACACACCGCCTACAATCCAAGGATGGCATAAACTGATCTTTGACCTCATACCAATAGAGTATCTTACACACAGATTCAGGTGTAAAGTTGGTGATTTTTTTAAAAACTTGGACACCCTTTTTTAGATATACTGGTAAAAGACTTAGGAATTTAGTGTTAAAGGAAACGGTAGATTACAGCCCTGAAAACTGTCAGAAAACTTTTGGGTACTAGGGAACAATGATTTGTACAAAACAAAATGTTAATTATTTTAGTTATTTCCTTTTTTTTATAGGCTTTGTTTTCTGAGTAATATATGTTGTCTGTTATGTATTTTGGATTTAGGTGGGAAATTTAGTTTGCATGGCCAGTGTGTTTCCTGTTCTGTGTTATTGTTCGATCTGTCTATTTGTGTTGAATGTTAAAAAGTATAATTAAAAATATTGGGGAAAAAGAAAATGAGGTACATACATCTCCATTCATCAGTTTACAGTCATCCTCCATCTCATCAGCGCTGTCCTCGTCTGACACGTCTCCCTCCTCTGCGTTCTCATCGATGTTGGGAGGCAGTTTCTTCCCCTGGTGGACAAAAGAACGAGTCAGTAGAGCTTCACAATCACAGCTGCAATATTCAATTAATTAAATAATGAGGTTAGATACGTCATTCCTGGTATTAAGAGGGCTTCAGAAACGACCTGTAAAACACTGCCCTCAGCCATCTCTCTGCTGCACTATATGTATTCCTGTATTCCGGTCCTGAACAGACTACAGCAAGAAAAACAAAAAATCTGAAGGAGGCAGACAACATCAACTTCGTTTTGCTTTTCAGGCCCACAAAGTATCAAAATGTGCTCCAAATGTTCACATTGGGGCTGGATGACATGGCACAAAAGTCTTTTTTGACCGATCTATATGACATCATCAAAAGTTAATGTTTCTATTAAGCTTGAAATTTTTCCCACACTAAATTAGACAGTTGAGGTTGCAGAATGTAAAAATTAACCAGAAACTGCACGTTGCAAACACATAATCTATTAAAATAGATATATACTACCATAAAGCTTTAAATATAAGCCTGTCCCAATGAAACACCCAGTCCCTTTTACTGGCCCGGCGTGGCGACACATTTTGACAAATAAAGGCCAGCCTGTTCCTTTTTTATAGAAGTTCTTTGAATGTATAAAACCAGGTTGTTGGCTACCTGCTGGAGGCAACATTAGCTGCTTAAATGCAAATATAAAAGCTTAAATATTTGTCAATATGGACATGCAACACACATTATTAGCTTGGTAAGATTCTCTACAGTTCAATCAGTCAGTTCATTTTCCTGAAACCGTGAACACCAAAGAAGAAGTAATACCGGCAAAGTACGCAACAGAGACACAAAAAAGAGGTTTAAATAAATCATTATTGTATTTCCATCTTTGCTGAGCAACAGTTTTTGTGAAAAGAATTAAAAGCCCATCCCATAAAGACACCTGTCCCAAATAAAAGCCTGATGAGTTCAGTGG
>NW_024621803.1:0-1602 GCF_008729295.1 Plectropomus leopardus
CACGCAGTCCTGTAATACCAGATGGAGTCGCTGGGGGCGATATAGAGTTTATTTTCACACCGTCACTTTTTCGGACTAACGAGCCGTCAGAGCCGGACAAGTTTTTCTTCTTTTTATCTTAATTTAAAAATTTGTATTTGACATCGGGACGTCTTGGGGTAAGTTAATGAAATACTTCATATCTTTTATTACAATGGTAGACGCCTCTCGTACCGACAGTGTCAGTGTTTTTTTTAGTGTTTTTTTAGGAGTTTGACGTGTTTTGGTGTTGATGCGTCACCGCCGAGATTTTACCTTCAGGTCTGTTTTTGGCGAAGTTTTCACTAAACTGTAGGAAAACTAACTGTGCGTGTTTAAACTAACTAGTTTGTTATTTTATTTATTTACTGTTTGGACGAATTCAGTCACCGTGCTCGTCGGCCTACTATGGGTTAAAAAGCGTTTGGACTGAGGCGCATTTCGGATACAGTGAAGCGGAAAATAAAGCCGCTCGGTTTTCTCGGTTTTCAGGAAAACTTGATTTAATAACATTAATATGTTGAACAAAAAACAATGTCAAAACTTTGTCTATGTCAACTTAATTAACTTTTTTTTTTTTTGTATTTTTGCACACGGCTGTTGTTATGTTAATAATGCGACAGAGGGTGCCGCTGCTCAGTTTCTAAATTATTTAAAGGACACATTATGTATATTCAGTTATATAAAGATCCTTTACTTAAAGTACTAAAAGTAAAAAGTAAAGTAAAGTAGGAAAGTACTCATTTATCGCACTGGATTGCATTGAAAATGTATTAATATCATAAATATGAATTAACTTTCTTGATGTGACAATCATCTATTTTTCATTATTTTATTTTTAACATTAGGTGTAATTTGAATTACTGATTATTTAATGTGTACATCACTTCAACGATGCAGCTGGTAGTGGTGGGATAATGTACTCACCTGATATACTAATGCTTTACTTTTAGATTTACACCCTGAACCACAATTAAAGTCTTATTTTATCTCATAGAAGTCTAAAACATAATAATTTATTAGCGTATGTGTAGTATAATTAATCCGAATATGCAGAGTAACAAGTAGCCTAAGGAAGACTATAAAATTAATTTAGTGAAGGAACAGTGTAGTATTGCTATAATTTGATGGTGCGGTGATACTCAAGTATGGGGTAGTAATACTTAAAGTAGGGGGAAAAGTATATTCCTCTCGTGTAGCAACGTATAAAGTAACCAAATTTGGGGGTTTGTCACCTTTTTTTAAAGCAATATAACATAAAAACACATGAAAAGATATTTTTAGTCTTTGCTATTCAAATGTGTATTAACTGCAGTTTGAGCTCGTGTCCACTAGAGACTTTTGGAGCTCAACGTGTTTTAGTAAACAGAGACACTAAATTATAAACAACACTTATTTATACACACGGAGGCCTTAAGATTGAGAAGATTAATCCTGTAAATGCTGACATTACTAAAGAATAATAAACAATTTTTATGTGTTCTTTTATTGTTATAACTGTGTTTTAACCGCTTTAAATTGTCATTGGATTATAAGGCAGCACGTGACCCGGAAGAGTCGGCGAGCCACACGTGTTACATTTAA
>NW_024621804.1:0-1105 GCF_008729295.1 Plectropomus leopardus
TTACTTTAATTTCTGTTATTTTTATTACCATTATTTTAAGGGATATGATTTTTTTTATTTTAAGAAATTAAAAAAAAAATAGAAAGAATTTTTAAAAATCTAACCGGCATGCATTGCGCCAGGACCGGTTGTCAGATGAAATGTGATTCAGAATGGAACGTGATGATGTCACAAAGACTAAAGTGATTTCTAGGAATGCTATGATGTCATAGCATTGATGATGTAATTAAGAACGGAATATGTCACACAAAATAAAGTGATTTCTATGGAATGCAATGATGTCATAAAGACTGATGACATCACAAACAGCAGAGGAAGTTGGCAGGAATAGGTCAGCTGCTGTGCAGAAGGCCCTTGTGTTAAGGTAGTAGGTAGATTACTGGTCATATCTTACACACATTTATCCTTGACCCTGCCACATCTTTAGAGTTGGAGAGTATTAGCGGTTACTGCGTCTACAATTCGATAGAAATGGAGTCTAATTGCACAAAAAACTGGCAGAGGGAGAAAGAAATACTCGAGGCAACAGTTGAGCACTGGAGAGCGTCTTTTAAGGAATTCAATGTCCAAAGAGACACTCTGCAGAGAGAAAATGTTGACCTCAAGGCAGAATTACAATCTGCCAAAAAGGAAATTGAGGAGTTGACAAAAAAACTGAAGGTCCACCAGAAAAATGAGAAGGGACTTGAACTTTCTGTGGCAAATGTAGAGGGAAAACTTGCATGCTCCCGTAAAACTATTATAAAGGTTGAGGAAGAGCTCAAACAAAAGGTTAACGCCTGTGAGGACAAGTGCAACAAAACACTTGACAAATTAAAAAAGAAACAAGAGTCAGATCTCTTGAGACTGGCAGCGGAGTCTGATAGGAGGGTGGCAGAGGAGGAGGTGAAATGGGAACAAACAGGAAATGAGATGTTAAAAGAGCAGGAAGAAATACACGCTGCCAAGGTCAAAAATATTGAAACTGAATGTATGTCTAAAATAAGTCAGTATAGAAAGCAAGAGGCTTGCCTCAGATCAGATATTGAAAATCAGCGCTTGTACATCACTGACTTAGAAGTCAAATTAAAGATGGCAAGACAAAAGAACATAGATGATAATCGTG
>NW_024621805.1:0-2102 GCF_008729295.1 Plectropomus leopardus
AAAAAAATTAATATGTAAAGGACTAGCTATCAAATTATAGTAGTGAAGTGCAATATTTCCTTGTGAAGTGTAGTGGAGTAAAGGTGAAAAGTGAATCTTAAAAATCAGTGGGTACTAACAAAATAAGAACAAATATTGGATCCGAACAAAAATAAGAGAAAATTTGTTTGTATATTTTTCATTTATGAGGCTCTTTCTGTTTGGAACCATTGAAAACTGTAAATAAGCAGCAGTCTCCCGTGTTAAACTGTGACGTTTTATTTATCCATCCTGCCAATTAACCTCCTTTGGTTGGTTGGACTATAACCCTGATACCATCACCTGACTTTCTGTCTGCTCTTGTCATAATTACCACTGCCACCACAGGGCTCTGTCTCTTGAATGTAGCAGTAGGGTATTACTAGTAATAGAGCTAAAAAACAACTTTTCTCTAGAGTAGATGTGCCTCCAGATCCAAGATGAGCCACTGTAAGCCTTTTAAAGGAGTAAATAATGTTGTACACACAGGGGAGCAGTCAGCTTCCTGCTGTATCACCAGCAGTACAAGTGCAGCTTGTGTTTTTGCTCTAGAGGCAGACTGTGTCCTCACTAGCTGCCAGTCCTCCAGCCGTGACATTTGATGCAGAGGGACGGTTGGGAGTTGTGTCGGCGGGGGCACAGGCAGGGTAGACATCGCCACAGGGTCCTTCGAGGGAAATGTATGAGAGGAATGCCAATGCTGCTAAATACCGAGTTTGTTTTTATCGATCCGTATTTGCATGTGAGTCTGTGGGTGTTTGACAGAGATGTGAGGTAGTCAGAGGTGTGCAAATCAGGTGTGAGGCTGGTCTCGAGCATTCTCTCTAACTGTGACCTAATAATAAGGAAGATAACGTTTGCAATATTCTTAACTTTTCTTGCTGTAGATAAATCCCTTATGCGGGGGGTCTGTTTTTCCAAATTGAATTCTGGGAACCTGGAGCTGTGAGCCACAGACAGAGTGGGTATGGGGAAGTCAAAAACTACTGAGGGAGGATTTGATGTTTTTTGGTCTTCACATAGCATTTCTTTGATAAACTGAAAAGTATGGTCCTTACTGATTGTATTGTCCTGATGCCAGATGCTCATAAGTAACTTCAACAAGCCTCTCATTGCTGTGACAGCCTCCAAAGGCATCATCACAAGATGTCAAAGGTGCTCTTAGGCAGTGAGCATTGCCGCCACAGTTGCCTTGGCAACATCCATGTTCTGTATTTTGCATCAGCAGCAGGGCAGGCTACAGCAATGGCTTCCATGTGGAAGAACCCAGCCAGAACAAAATGTTCCAATGATCTTACATAATGTTGCCTACAAGTTCTTAGAATGTTACAGGAGAAACAGTTTGACTGCAATGTTCACATAATGTTCTGAGGATGTTTCTTATCGCCAAGAACATTTCTGTAATGTTTCACTTAAACAAACATGAAATATTTCCACTGCAACATTCTGAGAATGTTTTATGAGTATCAGAGCAGTAGTTACAAAAGTTTTTTTTTTTTTTTTTACAGGATGTGTCAAGATTCAGAGAATGTTTTTCCAAGCATCTAGGATGCAGTTTACACAATGTTATCAACAAAACTTGTCACAACAAATTTTGTCACATCAGCATTCTGAGAATGTTTTACGGAAGTTGTCTTGGGCTAGATTAAACCATTTTTTTTACAGAATGTTACTGAGACATTGCAAATTTTCTGTGAATGCTGTCCTGGGAAAAGGTAACATGACATCTTTTACAGAATGCCTCTTTAACGTTGCACGTTAACAAAGCTACAATGTTCTGACTGCAACATTTTGAGAATGTCTGCAAAAAATTGCCGGAAAAAAAATAATTTTAACTGAAATACCATGATAACAGAACAAGTGAAAAGAAGTGCAACGACATATAAGCAGTCAGGAGAGACGTACAAAAAACATTAAAATGTTAAATAATGTTAAGATTACACCAGCATGATTTAGGAATGTTTCCTTACAGTGTTTTAAGAACATTTTTGAAATAAAATTCTCCTAACTAGGGAAAGATATCTCTCCCTTCCTCCCCCTTTCTCTATCTATCATGACAAAAATTTAAAAAGTAAAAAAAAAAA
>NW_024621806.1:0-4105 GCF_008729295.1 Plectropomus leopardus
GAGAGAGACAGAGAGAGACAGACAGAGAGAGAGAGAGACAGAGACAGTGAGAGAGACAGAGACAGAGAGAGAGGGAGACAGAGACAGAGACAGAGACAGAGACAGAGAGACAGAGACAGAGACAGAGACAGAGAGAGACAGAGAGACAGAGACAGAGAGAGACAGAGACAGAGACAGACAGAACATGAGATGCAGATCTGGATGTCCTAAAATCTGAGAAACATCCTGTACTCCTAGAAATGTCCTTAAATCCTGGAAATGTCCTAAGATCTTTGCTGTCTGCTGATGTTAACATGGAGGCGGTCTCACCTGGGACACCAGTCTCTGGTTCTCGCTCAGCCACGTCTCTCTCATGGCCGCCTTGCGGTCGAAGCGTCGGGCCAGCTGTTCCAGTTTCTCCTGACGAATCAGCTCCGTCCTCAGAGCCAGCTCCCTCTCGTGCTCCGCCTTCTCCAGTCGCTCCCAGGCCTGACCACGGACGCCACGGACGCCAAGGACACAAGGGACACAAGGGACAGGACAGACACCAGGGACACGGGGACACACCATCAGTCAGACACTTGTTATAAAAGAGACCCCCAGAGCCAGAACGATGTTCAATCCGACAACACGACACGACTAACGTCAGCCTGAAAATGTCCTGAGCAGCGTCACACGGTAAAGATCGATTCAGTCACATTTTTGGGCTTTTTAGAAGAATCAGTCAGAATCAGAGTTAATTATCGTCAGCTGGGATCATCGCTGTTTCATCATGTTTTCTTGTTCTGTCATTCATGACAAAAGGTGTTGAAGAGGAGTCGAAGGAGTCAGAGGAGTCAGAGGTTGTCGGAGGTGTTGAAGGAGTCAGAGGAGTCAGAGGTTGTCGGAGGTGTTGAAGGAGTCAGAGGAGTCAGAGGTTGTCGGAGGTGTTGAAGGAGTCAGAGGAGTCAGAGGTTGTCGGAGGTGTTGAAGGAGTCAGAGGAGTCAGAGGTGGAGCAGCTCTCACCTTGTTGATGTCTGAGATGAGTTTTCCCTCTCGGGGCATGTAGACCTTCTGGTTGTTGGCTCTCATTTTACTCTGGATGGTGAACAAAAGAACCTCCAGGTTCCCCTTCTCCGTAAACCTGAGCACAGAGCAGACGGACTGCCGTTAGAGGGAGGAGGGGGAGAAGGAGCAGGAGGAGGAGGAGGAAGAGAAGGACGAGCAGGAGGAAGAGCAGGAGAAAGAGCAGGAGAAAGAGGAGGAGCAGGAGGAGGAGGAGGAGCAGGAGGAAGAGCAGGAGGAGGAGGAGGAGCAGGAGGAGAAGGAGCAGGAGGAGGTGGAGGAGCAGGAGGAGAAGGAGGTGGAAGAGCAGGAGGAGGTGGAGCAGGAGGAGGTGGAGCAGGAGGAGGAGGAGCAGGAGGAGCAGGAGGAGGAGGAGGTGGATGTATACAGTAATCCTTAAGTTTAAGAGTCCTTAAATGTGAAAGTCTGTTAGCGTGTTCCGGTTCCCTCGTCCGAAAGTCTCTGGGTTTTTGGGGTTTTTGGTAAAATGTCTTAAATAAGGTTTGTATATAATAAGACTAGAGATATTCAGACGTTTTATTCTGCAGAATAAACTCCGTCTGTATAAACCCAATTTTTGAACTTTTAAGGTTTTACTCGTCTTAAAAAAGGTGGTTGCTAACAAGTGGCTAAATGGGACGGCAGAGTTTGTCTTTCGACGTCGCCAGAAACTCATTCAAGTCGCTCAAACTTATCTGTTAATAATATTTATGATTGTTTGCGCTAAATTGTTGTTTAATTGTTTGATTCGTGGTGGTGACGTTTAAGTCATGTGACCTCGATGTAGTTGGTTTACTGCTTTTTGCTTCTGGAAATTTCATTTACGCTTCAAAACACAGACGTGGAGTTCATCTGTGAGGATTATCACGCTGAACAAAACCTGTACGGATCATAAACTCGTGTTCATCACAGAGATTATTTTTGGCGATAATTGAAAATCCCAGGAGGTTTTTGACGAGGGAACCAGCGCGGACCTCGTGGTCCGTGTGGAGCTGTGACGCTGCGGTGTGTTTAATGGACGTAAAGAGTAGACGGTTCTGACTTTGGCGGTTTCTCGACGGTCCGGTAGGTGTTGAAGGCCTGCAGCTGCTGCTGGACGCCCACCAGAGAGTTGGCGAACTTCCTGTTGTTGAGGATGATGATGGTCTGCTCGATCCACTCCAGCAGGTCAGAGGCCAGAGACTCGTACTTCTCGATCATCTTCTCCGTCTCGATGGCGTTATCCAACACCTGGACAGAAAATCAGAGACGGCAGATCCCGTCTGAACTGGAACTTTACTGGTTTCCAAAATGTTTTCATCTGCTGAAAATGAAACTCTGAGTTCTGTGTGTGGAACATAATCAGTGACGTGAACAGACGACTCTGATATTGATCCGCTGATTACGCTTAAAAACCTAAATTCATCCGTCAAAGGTTTGTTTCCGGACCTTTCCGATGCGTTTGCCCTCCACCTTCAGCGCCTTCATCTTGGAGAAGTAGTGGTAATACGTCACCACGTAGGTGATGACGGACTTCTCGTCTGGATGATCCACGCTGATGTCTGCGAAACAACAAAAGACGAGTCAATAATTCACGTCGTACGAATTATTCTGCTTCACGTCTCCTGTGAACGATTTCATATCGATCTCACGTGGTCTCAGGTACAGTTTAGTTAATTCGGTTTCTTTCTTCTTTTTTTTTTAAAGATCGTTTTTTGGGGATTTTCCCTTCATTGATTGGACAGCTGTACAATGACAAGAAATGTGGGAGAGAGAGGGGGAGTGACACAAAGCAAAGGGCCACGGGCTGGAATCGAACCCGGGCCGCTGCTGAGGCCTCGGCATGTGGGGCGCACACTCCGGCAGGTGAGCTAGAGACCGCCCCATCTGAACGTGTTTTCAGGTCAAGTTTAGTTAATCCGGATGTGTTTAAGGTCAGGTTTATTTAATCTAGTCGTTTCTACAGGTCAGGTTTAGTCAATCCGGATGTGTCTCTAAATCGGGTTCAGTTGATCCAGACGTGCTTTCAGGTCAGGTTTAGTTAATCTGGACGTGTCTACAAGTCAGGTTCAGTGGATCTGGATCAGGCCCTCACCCTCGGGATCCAGCAGCTTGGTGAGGCCCAGGTGTTGCTCTGCCAGGTTGAAGGCGTTCTGCAGGTTGTAGTGAGCGTTGGACTTCTTCAGTTTGTCGAAGTCGATCAGGTCGGGCCTGAAAACCACAAACAGACGCAGCTTCAGGCATAAATTTAAATCTGAGCTCATCACGGTGTTAGAAACCGTCCCCTCTCAGACACAGAGCGCTATATAGCGTGTTCGCCATTTTGTGGTGTCCGAATTCTCCGCGGTTAATTTTATCCACTATATAGTGCACTATAAAATACCCACAATGCACAGCAAATTTGATACAATGTACCTGACATTGAACTCCCGTCTACCACAATGCAACGTAGCCGCGTATTTCCGGGGAAAAAGATTCCAACATTGTGTCCGAAATCTCGTTTGTTTAATCCCTGTAAAGTGCAGTAATTAATGCTGCGCACAGAGCGACGAGAGTGACGGTTTCAGACGCAGCTCAGGAACGCTGTCTCTTTAAGATTTAAACGTGCTTATCTTCACGCAGATTTACCTGACAGGTGGATCATCTGAGTGACGTCAGCTTCACTGAAGGCTAACGGTCATTTCTCCTCGCTGATAATCACTAAATGACGACATCATCCACGACTCTGAGCGCGCTCACAGGAAACATGACGCGTTATTATTTAACACAATAAAACATCTGTGATTTAACACAGTCGATCACGTCGCCCACTTCCTCATATAAAGAATATTAAAAAGTATTTCAGCACAAACAACACCGTGGCTTCAGCTCAGAAAACGACGTTTCGTGAATGAACAAGTAGATATTTTCGATCCGTCTCCGCGTTATTTCAGCTGCTCATTCTGCAGCTGCGACACTTTAAACTCGACGCAGCAGATTTAAACTTTATCATCAGTAACTATATTTAGGTCTGACTGTGATGAAGGAGACTATAAATCACTTTAGTTTTTGGACGAATCAGAGTCGAATGAATGTAACTGATTGAATAATATCTATGATAAA
>NW_024621807.1:0-1460 GCF_008729295.1 Plectropomus leopardus
CTGTAGGTGCGGGAGGCGGAGTGTCTGAGGGTCATGTGACGGCCTCCACCTGACCTGCAGGAGGGCGGGGCCATGGAGGCGGAGCCAGGAACGCAGTTATAGTCCCTGATGGTCGGATAAATGACAGGAAGGCTCCGCTGTGGGGGGCAATTTTGTGAAAATTAAAAATGTTTAAGTGTGAATTCTTGAGTTAAAAACATGTTTTGCAAGGTCACCGTGACCTTTAACATCCAAAATCTAATCAGTTCAGTCCAGGTGAATGTTTGTGCTAAATATGATTAAACGTCCTGAAGGTCTTCTGGAAAAATCGCACTCAAAAGAATATGACAGACGCAAGATCAGCGTGGCCATTAACGACCAAAGTCTCATCAGTTAAGTCCAAATGAACGTTTGTGCCAAATTTGGAGGAATTCTCTTCAGGTGTTTTTGAGACATCGCTATCAACGGTACAAGATGGATGCAAGGTCACAGTAACCTTTGACCGTCAAAATTTAATCTGTTCATTGTTACGTCCAGGTGGACACTTGTGCCAAATTTGGAAAATTCTATCAATATGCTTTTGTTCACAAGAACAACACAGATGAGGTGACCATGACCTTTGACCTCCAAATTCTGATCAGTTCAGTTCAAGTGGACATTTGTGCCAAATTTGATCAAATATCCTCGAGAGGTTTTTGAAATATCAGGTTTGCAGGAATGTGACAGATAAAAGGTTACGGAGACCTTGACCATCAAAGTGTAATCAAGTCATCGTTAAGTGGAAACATTAAGGTGAATGTTTGTGCCAAATTTTAAGAAACCTTTACCTTTGCCTACCAAAAAAGAATCCGTCAAAGATTTTTGGAGATATCGAGTTCAGACGACTGAGATCATGCAAGGTCACAGTGACCTTGACCTTTGAGCAGCAAATTCTACTCACTTTAGTCTTTTACCTAAAGTGGACGTTTGTACATACATTGTGTTTTATGTTCTTTATATAATGTCATTTTATATTTCTAAACCGCTCCTACAGTTTTATCTCGTACTATTTAAATGTTGTTTTCCTCCTTCATGGTATCGTTAACGTACTCTGCAATTAAACCGGATTCTTTTTAGTCAGAATCCAGTTTAAGAAACTTCCTCAAGGTGTTTTTGAGATGTTTCCGAAATAAAAACCTTGAGGGGAGAGAAAAAGCCAGAGTCACATCAGAAGTGATTTTGTTTCTAACGTCACCTGTCGACTCCTCACTTCCTGTTTTCCTGTTTAATCTGTCTGATTCATTCACTAAAATGTTTCCTTTTATTGTAAAACATCAACAGGAAGTGTGTTTTACCAGCAGCCACAGGGGCATGGCCTCCTCCTCCCTCTCCACCGGGGGGCGCTGCTCTGACGGCTCCACACGCCGACACGCCAACATCATGGGCCGCAGCACCCGCTGGTACCTGAAGGCCTACAGAGACACACCTGTGAGCCCGCCGCA
>NW_024621808.1:0-3340 GCF_008729295.1 Plectropomus leopardus
GTGTTCAGTGGGGGGCGTGAGGAAGGGAAGAGGGGGGAAAGGGGGGAGGGACTGTTGTATGTATTCAATGTTTATGTTTGTTCCTGTGTTATTAATGTCTAAAATCAATAAAAGTTGATTATAAAAAAAAAAATGACATGTTGAATGATTTTGTTTTTTCTGAGTGTTTGCAACTTCAATCAGCCGAGTTAGTCCAACTTAACTTGATCATGACAACGAGGATTTTGCCAATAATGAAGTCCTGAGATCTGCAAGTTTTTGTTTTTTGTAAACATGTTTATGAAAATATAAATCTGACTAGTTTAGGCAGCAGAATGCAGATACACAGCACGGTTAACTTGGTTTATTCAAGTTATTAAAAGAAAAGAAGAGTAAGATCAATTTAATTAAACTTTTCTTTTTTAAGTTGCAGCAACTTCACAAAATCAAGTTATTATCACTAAATTTATGGAAAACTTAACAATTAGACATGTGACGAGTTCAGAGTGACGGCGAGCTGGGCTGGATCACGCAGCACTTTGTGATGTAAAAGTTTGAATTGTTCTCTAAAATGCAGCTTTGGTTAAATTCGATGCTCCACGTGGATTCATGTCGCACCCGCGAGCTGTTTAGACCACAAATATTCAAAAGAAATGAACCAGGTTCAATAATAAAGCCGCCTGCCTTTCAGTCGGCGCTCTGGGACCGAGACTCATTGTGTTTCTCGGAGCTCGGAGCTCAGTAACCTGATGTGAAAGTGAAAAGTAAAAGTCAATGATGGAGACGTTCGGCTTCGAGGCGTTTCTTCCTCCGGTAAAGAGCAGAACGTCGATACGAAGCTGCACGTTCCTGCAGCCTGCAGCTCTGAGAAGTTACTGAAAGATCAATCACTGAAACTTTCCTCCCTGAGCGCCGATCTTTATCTGAGAGGCCGTATCGACCCGCGCGTGATGAACGAGCCTCGGCGGGAAGCTGTAATCAGCGTCATCAGCAAAGATCCTCCGAAGCACGACGACTCGAACTTCTGCTCGATGACGCTTTTCTGCCGCTCTGATTCCAGCGGCTCATCACGACCGTCCCGCTGCACCTACATGATAAACTCATAAACCTGAGATTATTCTCTGCTTCTCTTCTTTCCATGAAAGAGCAAGCGTCCGCCGAATATGTAAATGTGTAAAAACGACAATCCCCGACATTCACGTCCTCACAGATCCTCAAACGGAGTCAGAAAACTGGCTTCATTAAATGTGAAACCGGCTCACGATACGCAGATGTGGAGAATTTAGGTCAAAATGTTGTTTTATTATTTCTTCCTAAGTTTTAAATGTGAACTTTGAATGTAAATCAGGGTCATTTGTTGTTCTGGAGCTCTTTTCTTTTGCTGTAATTTTATTTTATTGCTCTGTAAAATACGTGGATTTGTCCCGTGCGATGAAATGTGCTATATTCATTCTGTGATAAATCTGATGTCCGACTATTTCTTTATTCTATCACGAGTATTTCTTCATTTTGTTGTTCGTGATCTTCGTACTTCGACACGTATGAAGTTTTGTTTGATCTCCTGATGAACCTCAGACAAAACCACGTTCAGCCGGAGACGAAATGAAGTCGCAAAACCAAACAAACACAAGAAACACTCGACCCGATGAGACGATGAAAAACACTCCACTCATAAATTGGGTCTGATTTGTTGCCACGGAGACCCTCCTTCCTTTTTATCTCGCCACCTGCAGACCTCGACTCTTTTGTCTCCATTTACTCAGCTGTCGAATCTTCGGCCCGCCTGAGAGACAAACTACAGCGTTCACATCATCGGTGAAACAGCACAAAGTCTGCACCGAGCGCCTCGTGTTTCAGCGGCGTTCAGATTTATTACTGAATGTGACAAAACAGACTGCTGTTAGAGAAATATTTCTCAGATAAAAAGAGGCTCCTCACACACGCTGCTGTCTGAGCAAATACTTCTGAAAGTTAGTGCGACATGAGCTGAAAAAACGGAGAAAAAAAGGACACTTCTGCTCAAGAAGGAGAAAACCTACAACTACCAGAATGCACTGCGCTGCTCCGACCAATAAACGCTCAAACTCCCTCAAACTGACTGTACAGCAGAATCATTTCAGATCTCACGTCCCATGTTTAAGCATCTTTAAGAATTTTGAAAGATTGATTTAAGACATTTTAAAACCACTTAAGGTCTCATTTTTAGATTTTTAGATTTTTGATTGATCTACATGAGATATCTGACAGAAAAAAGTGAGGAATCGCACCGCACTTCCCTTTAAAGTGTTAAACTTTGTCCTCGTTCAGGATGAAAAGCAGCTTCTTCAATCGACATTAAACGCGCTTTGATTTCACGAGTGTTTTCATTCGAGCGCATCATCAGCTGATAGAAGCAGGACGAAGAGAAATAATCTCACGGAGAAATAATCTCTGAAAAACAGACATGTTGCTCTTTAGTTTTGTGACCGTGTGCCGCTCTCGACGCAGGAGAAGTTATTACGCCGACGAGTTTTGAATCGATACAAAGAGCGAGAATCTCAGAAAGCTTATCGAACCAATTAAACCTGCGACGTCCTCGCTCCGCTATCAGGTGACTCTTTGAGAGGCTCCAGTTAAAATCTCCTCCTCGGAGGTTTAAGCTGCTCATCGCCTCAGACGTCAAAGAAGGACGCCGGATTCAGAGAGCGGATTTAATTAGTCAGCATGATGGATGAGATGTCTGAAGAGGAGACACGGAGGAGGCCAGAAAAAAAACACCGTGGCTCCAAACCTTTCAGCTTAAATGCACAAAAGCATTTTTCAGAGCGGCTGCGCTGTGATGTCACATTAACGTTAAAAAAGCTTTAAACAGACAAAGTTAAATCATACAAGAGATTTCCAACACGGCCGACCCGCCGCCGAGGAGCTTCAGACTCCGTTACATCATCAGTCCGCTCTGATCGGAGAGTTGTGACGGGCTCGTTTTCAAAGGTCAGACGCCTGAACTCTTTTCATAAACCGCCTCGACACGCCCTCCACGCCCTCCACGCCCTCCACGCCGTTTCCTCGTTCACACACAGCGTCTGCCACATTGAGTCCAGCAGGGCGTGAAGTGGGTCTCACTTGACCGTCGTCCACCGTGGGAGCAATCCTCGTGCACACGGATCAATAAAAACAACCAAAAACGCTGCAGTCTGCACGCCAGGCCAGCAGGTGGCGGTGTAACTACGTAATGTCACACCACAGAAGATCGGGCGCCTGCTCATGAAGGCGTTCTTCTTCAGAGCGGCGAGTATAAACAAACAAGAAGACGATGGCGAACGCACGAGAAGCGACACGATAATAACCTCAGCAGAGTCAGCGGCACAAACAGCTCGGCAGG
>NW_024621809.1:0-3595 GCF_008729295.1 Plectropomus leopardus
TACAAAGTAATTTGACAACCAAAGCAAAAGCAGAAACAGAGGCAATACAACAACAGAGAGCCAAACGGTCTTACTGAACACAAGCAAGACAAAACTAGGGTAGAGTTAGGATAAAATTAAAATGAGAGGACAAATAATGCAAGATGCAGGATGCATAATGTCAATATAAAATAATACACATAAAATGACCCAAAACAACAAAAGCAATTAAAGCAATAAAACCCTGAATAAAAAGAAATAATACATAAAATAAATAAAAGTATGTCAACCGACTGCTGTAACAAACACTCACATTACAGTTAAACAGTGAGCTAAAATATATTTCTGAAAATATTTAAGTAGAGGAATGGACTCAGTGACAGAATTTTGGTTCATAGTTCATCAGCACTGCTTAGTTTTACGGTTTGATCTCAGTATTTTTAACTCCATTTTTACAATATACCAAACACTGTGGCATCCATCTCCTGTTCACAAATTCTTAAACTTAAAAAATTTCACTTAAATATGTTTCTGAAGGCGTTTCAGGTGGGAAAGCAATACAGTAAGAGAATCTTGGTTTATGTTTCATCAGCACTGCCTATTTTTACTGCTTCATCTGTGTTTGGTCTGATTTTGAGTGAGTGACTCGCTCTTGATACGCTTCTTACTCTTTTTGTCTGTGGTAGCAGGCATATGAAAATGTAGAAAATGATGTAGAATCTGTAGTTTAAGCAACAGCCTAAGAGCCAGCAGATTTAGCGGCTTAGCGGGGAGAGCTTGGCACTGGTAAGATGAAGGGAAGTTTACCTCAGTTCATTTACAAACACTACCCACATCATTGTGATACAAAGCCGGCTGTAAATCTGCCATGTATCCCTTTAAGAAGTATCACCAGAATCTTGACATTTTATCCTCATAGCCATCTCAAACTTACACTTTCTATTCATTCCAGCGTCAGCCTACAAGAGTCTGGCAGCGGACTGATTTTTTTCTCTCTCCATCAGGTAATTTCTCCCTGTCTGCAGAATGGACAGACTGATTCGCTCACATATGCACCGAAGACTTAAACGTCTCTCAGGTAACATCAATCTCTCAAATGTTATGGGCTCGCTTCAAGGCGCAAGGCATTCCTTGGCAGGAATCTCGCTCCGCTTTCAGACGGAATTTTCCGATTTCAAAATCAGCATTGTTGGATCTGAACAGGAGGGCTAGACCCACCCGCTTGGCCCTGGTCAACTCTTTTTAAAACCCTGAAAATCTAGTGTTTAGTCTAGCCGTAGTCCTGCAGACCTCATCTGTCTAAAACAACTCCAAGAGGAGTTTACGAGTAAGACAATGACAAAAACACAGAAAATGAAATATTAGCATAAAACTGGCATAGTACATACGCATAATAATCATATGTCAAGCTGTATGAGAGCATCCTGAGATGTAAATATTTCTGTAGTGAATGACTGATGGATGATTGTGTGACAGCTTACACAGACTACTGATGGATCCTCCAGGAAGCAGCATGTCCGGATGAAATGTTGTGAAGCTAATGCTTATTTATACAGCAAATAATGTGTACTCCTCAACAAACGATCAACACGCCATCTACTTTGAGTGTCTACGCATTATGTACAGAGAGAGAGAAACTCTGCCCGTGACAGATCAATCAATAGAAGAATTTCACTCTGAAAACTGTGTTTTGTTGCTCAGTTGGCCAGATCCAGAAGTCTGAGGCTTTAGTGAACAATGTCCGACTGCAAAGACATTTCTCCACATCAATACAGCTCCAGCAGAACGAGAGGAGAGGCGAGAAAAGCTGACATAATGACTGCGGAGTGATTATCTGGTCTCATGCACTGAAATAATGTGCCAGGCTCTCCAGAGAGTTGGAGAGGGAGGCAACGAGACAAGATAAGACGAGAGAAGGAGAGGTGATAAAGAGCTGAAGAGAACAAGTCCCAGGAGAGTCAATAAAAAAAGACGGAGCTGGAAGAGAAGGGAAGTGAAAACAAATAGCAAGTGAGAACGAAAGACAGCAATTGAAGGGAGGATGATTGATTTTATAAATAACACTGATTTAATAACTCAAGTATGTAGCTCTTTATATATCGTGAAGGAGTGAGAGCAGAAAAACAATTCTGTAAGCGACGTCCTTTAATATCTCAAGAGCGTAGACCTCCCTTTTAAAGAATAAGGGAGAAAAAGAAATAGCAAACCGGGGAGAGACAAAGAGTAAAAAACACAGTGAGACAGTTAGTTTTAGCCTGGTGCTCCTCCGTCTGCCGAGGTCTCACCTCATTTCACTCCAAGTTCTGTCAGGACCATCAGCTTCAAAGCAACCGTTTACACACGCCATTAGCCTCAAAACAACACTGTCATCAGGAATTGCACGCGTGTGTGTCCGTGCAAAGGCACTGGTGTGTCACTACAATTTGCATACATTACCACAGCATCAACCTCAATCTTTGATCAGCAGTGTAACTCCTAACTCCTCTTGTCTGTAACTTGGTAATTCAAGGGAGGTCTGACGATGAATGCATCGCTGCCTCTCATCTCGTCACCAATCCTCTCCACCATTAATTCCTCCAGAGACTGACGAGACGGAGCAAATACTTTACAGATGGCGAAAAAAGGAATGATTTTGCTGAAGTTGGATCCCAATTAGTGTGTAGTT
This sequence comes from Plectropomus leopardus, assembly GCF_008729295.1. NCBI lineage: Eukaryota > Metazoa > Chordata > Actinopteri > Perciformes > Serranidae > Plectropomus > Plectropomus leopardus. The sequence goes on from NW_024621809.1 coordinate 2,645, forward strand.
CACCTCAGATGTCTCCAATAAGACTCAAGAACTTTAAGGGTTTCAGCACACTTTGCTGAAGTTGCCTAATGAACAAAGATATCAGCCGACGAACCTCAAGTTTCATGCATCTGCGTTTTGGCAAGTATCCACTCCACTTAAGTGTCCTTGTGCAAGACACTGAATCCATTCCACCTCTGTCAGGTACTGCTGTGTAGCAGAGGAGGACCTCAACCCTCCCTAAGGAATGATTAGTATAGCAATTTAGGATCTTTGAAGTATCAGGCATCATTATTGCTATATACCTACACACCGACTTAGTGCAGTGAATAAAAAAGGGTCAAAAAGTACCTTTAATGTATTGTTTTATCTGCAGGAGCAGAAACTCTGAAGTGTTCATCTACTTTATGCAGTTTGGTCCAGATAATAATTGGTTTGCTGTCTGTGCTCTCTCCAGCTTTCGTGACACTTTCTGAAAAATGAACTGTTCAACCAAAAAATGACTCTCTTTTCAGGTTTTTCATCTGATTATTTTCAAAGGTCTGTGGGCTGAAAAGAATTCTGAATGCTGTGACAAAAATGAGATAGATAGAAATGTTGAATATTAAATCTGTAAAGCAGAAATATGTTGTCAGTCTCCATCTAAAGTAGTCTGAAACAGATTCGGCAGTTCTGTAGTGGTAGATGCTGTAAGAATCTCCCATGGATCATCAGCGTCGTCATTTTCACACCTCTCATTCTCACAACTGCACATTTTCTGTTTCAGAAGTACAAGAAGAGGGAAACCACTTCCAAATCCAAAAGAAATTATTTAAGCCAACCGTGACCAACAATATCAATATGAGTACAAATGCAGAGGAAAAGTAAATAAATCCAGAGGTTTCATTGGGAATGTGGAGGATGCTGACATTAATATATCTCAACCACTCTGCCGGTGTTAACATACAAACACACACACACAAATATCTATAG
>NW_024621810.1:0-1617 GCF_008729295.1 Plectropomus leopardus
TGTGTATAGATACATATTTTATATACCTTTCTGTTTATGGTGGAGACATACAAGGAAAACAAAAACTTATGTACAAAAACAGTGTGTCTTGTTCACAAACAGATAAGCAGCTGACTTGTTTTAAACTGTGGCGTGAGAAACACGAAGAGTTCCTCAGGCCTCCGAGCCAGCTGCCACAGAGTAGTTTTACCGAAAGGTGGCGCCTACAGTTGTACACGAGGCATTCAGAGAACCAGACAACAGCATATTAAATATGAGAAAGGAAAATGCCAGAAAACGGCTTTACAAATGTCCCTGTGTACAGCACCAAGTATCCTGTTTTTTGATGTTTTCACGATAGAATAAATAAGATCAGGTACAGTCCAAAGTTAGCACCATTGTTTTCAGACTGTGAGTCAAGTACACACGCTATTGCATTCTACAATGTCAACACATTTCAGGATTAAAAAATAAAAGAGAAAAACAAATACCAAGGCAAATGGACAGACTGACAGCATAAATATAATAATCTAAATTATACACAACTATACAGTCGGAGAATGAATCACATTCACAGTACAAACATTGTTTACAAAAAACAAATACACAATTTTAAAAAAAGCAAACAAAAAGGTGTGAAGAGAGTCCAGTAGTTTGTTGTGGTTATGGTTCGATGATTTCTCAGTGTGTGAGGATTTGCATGCGAGTGTGTGCGTGTGTTCGTGTCGACTATACGCGGAATCATCCCGCATACGTTGTCCACATCTTACATCCGAAACATTTGCTTATTAAACCTGCATTTCCCAACAGCAGAGATAAATAGTTTAAGAAGAGTTAAAAATTCCTGCTGTAAGAGCATTTCAGCTGCGTTCCCACAAAGTAGTGTGATTTTACCAAATTGATTGATGAAGAAAATGTTAATAAATACACAAAGTGGCTGACAATGTCTACATAGCACCATCTCATTGAATGAATTTCATGGGGGTCTTCTGGAAAAATGAAAATGTACTCGGCTCAACATTACTGACACCTGCTGAAATGTTGCTGATTCACCATATTTTCATAATTAGGCTTTGTTCAAATTTCACAACACACACTGATGCTCTTCTATATTCTTTAGTTCAATCGTTGGAGCATGTTAATCTACCTGATTACTGTCAGAAAACACCAAAAATCTCTTTTTTTAAGTAAACAAAGAAACTTTGACTGATATGTTAAATATCGGATACTGGAAGAAAAACACTGAATATTTATTTTCATCATTCATACAGTGAACTTGACTGGTTTAGCTCCAGTTAGATGTAAAAAAAGATGTCCGAGTTTTGTGTGCTACAAAGAATCAGCAAGAACAGCATTTTGCAAATTTTGCACCACTTTGCTTTTCAGTAAAGAGACTTAATATGGATATTTCTTATGTTTTGAAGTGTGGTTTGAGGTACTTTTCTATAGTCCGTGTATTACCGACAGTAGATGGTGGTCAGCAAACTGCCAGTTTGGAGAGGGAGCGAAGATTATCGTCACAGAAGCTGAACATTGTACTGCTGTGTGTGGGGGCGACAGAAAGGTGTATTTTAGCCTCCCCCCAAAAAATCAGTATCGGTTTAAATGTATGCTACATTAGGAACATCTTCATCGCTT
>NW_024621811.1:0-1505 GCF_008729295.1 Plectropomus leopardus
TCAACTTTTTTTTTCATCCTCCTCCTTTGACTCCAAAAGATGTAGCATGATGACTAAGAAAATTTAATTCAATTTTTAAAACTATATTTTAAATATGACAAATAAAACTACCTTGTACCTTTTCCCAATGGTAGTATTATATAGAATAGAATAGGAAATTGTTTTGTTGCAGCAGCAAATAAGACAGCAGCAACTGAATGGAATATTTGTTAAAAAGGGCAAAATAATGCAAATGTATATGTACAAAGGAAGGCACTTAACATAGAATAAAATAAAATAACAGAAATAATAATAAGATATGTACAGAAAACAAACAAACAAACAAAACGCCCAAAAGATTTTAAAAATGACATATATTTACATTTCCTGTGCTCTTGTCATTGGATTATAAATGGTAAATTATGGGTTGTATGCTGATCTGTCAGGTGTACTTTGGAAAATAACATCACCATTAAAGATGTAATGTTATTTATTATGATGAATATAGACAGAAAAAAATATGCGGTATAGATCAACATGTGAATATTATTGTAAACAAGTCTGATGTGCTGTGTGTTTTATGCACTGTCTTCATATTGAAAAAATAAGAGTTTAAAATACAGGCAGCCATAGAAAACATATTTATAACTTCGTAATCAAACCATGTCTCTTAGTCTCTTGCTTCCGATGCTAAATGCTAACTTGCTAACTTAGCTTCAGCAGCACTCTTTATATGTCTGATTACCTGAACTGTTGAGCATAACACTGCGACACACGAAGGCAAGGCACACTGTCCATTGACGAGCAAACAAACAAATCCACTGTTTTTAAGTTTTTACAAATCAAGAGCGCTAATTTAGCCTACAACCAAAATAACAAGTAACCGGTTGGTGCAAAACAACAACACAACGCGCGTTTCCTGTCGGACCACAATGCAGGACGGACGTGTCATAGCTTTGAATGCTAGCGGCGAGCTAATATCGTAAATGTGACCGCCGCGGTTTTAGCTTCTCTGAAGCTAAAGAGGATTATTTTTAGTGAAAAGTCGACGGATACATTTCTTTCTTTATACTACAGTTTTGTTAGAGAACGACAAACTTCTTGTAAGTTTAAAAGAAGGAACAAATCAGTGGCAGTTTGGACATTTGCTCGACGACGTCGATAGATGGAGACAAACGGCTCAAACACAACAGGGTGAGTTAGCTAATTCACACACTTGAGAACAATAAAACGTTTAAGTGCAGCAAAGTAAAGGCAAATCTTATCCTTTGCCATCTAGATGTATCAGTTGCACCAGTAAATAAAGCATAAAACCAGTCTATGTAAGTCCGTAACACGTAATATCACATTACCATGCAGCATTAGCATAACAGTCACTTTCCTTGTGCTGCATTCAGACGCCTTTCACAAGTATTTACACCTTTGAACCTTGAGCAAATAAGTGCAACTTCTTTCAAAAACATGTGGAAAAAAGCAACGAGCAACTTGATAAGAAATGTTCCACAAATTGCAAGAAATTAGTAGAT
>NW_024621812.1:0-1540 GCF_008729295.1 Plectropomus leopardus
CACACTCTTCTTATCTCCTGGATTCATTTGCTCAGGTGCTGCCTTAAAAGTCTTTAAACCTGCAGATTGATTAAACCGCTTTTTCTTTACATCAGTGTGAATTAAATTGTGTGTCTATTTCTTAAGAGGGCTCTGTACTGGTCTAAGTGATAACGTCTTTTGTTCGTCTGTTGTTGTGGTTGATATATTTATTTATTTATCTTTTAGTAGAATCAAATGTTATCTCCAAATTTATAAAACTGTGAAAGGTGTAGCAAAATAAAGTTTTATTAAGTGAAATGCTTTATTTGCACTCATGTGATTGAATTTTACTTCCATTTGCACAGGTCACAACAGTTTTACTCGGTCACCTGGAACAAGAGCTCAGTCAAGGTAGGCAGAAATAATCATTTTTGCAATGAAAATATCAGGAGATGATGTAAAGTCTTTGAATTTTTTCAGTACAAGAAAAAAAGAAAGAAAAAAAAAGATTTTTTGAGATATTGTGATTCTGATACATCAAACATCGAAAGTAAATCTATCACAAATTGGTCACAAAGTACATTCCCTGTTCTTTTTCAGTGTAACCCCAAAATAAATATAAAAGTATTATTAATTTAAATTTGCAGCTTACTGTAACACCTCAAAAGCACATATGATTGACTGTCATATTAAACTTCACTTAATTTTGAAAGGATGACAGGAGTTTTAGATCCACTTCTAGTTTCTTCTCTTAATTGCCTTTTTTATCTCATGTTATTCTGTAAGAGTAGGTGTCACTTCTTCTGGAAGCCTTGTTTTGAAATGCAAATAATTTAAGACATTTAGTTATTGCTCCTTTGCAGACTATTGTGTGGTGAGGGATTTAAAATGATGGGTATCCCATTTTGGAAGAAAACTTCTATCACCTGGCGGCTTGCATGGACTCCATGGAAGTAATTAAAGTGACTGAACACCTGTTTAATTATACAGCATGACTGACATCTCAGTGATTTCATTCTGACAAAAATGCTACAATAAGTTTCACTTTCTACCCCTGAAACAAACATACATATTTTTCCTCTTACCTGTGGTGCTATTTATCAAACTAGATTGTTTTGGTGCGAGTTGCCGAGTGTTTGAGGTATCAGTATAAATAAGTTTAAATAATTTATGAAATATAGATATGTGGTAATAACTTTTATAATGAGATGTAGAAATTCGGTCAATGTATGTGTGTGTATATGTAATATATTTATAGAAAATGAAGATTAATAACAGTTTGTGGAGAAGAGAAAAGATTAAATCAGTGTAAACTTCTTCGTACCTCTTTTTGGGCATGTCAGTGCTTGTAAATGGAATTTATTTTGTTAATGCTTTTCACTGTCTTCTCCTGATTTGTTGGAACTAATTTAATGTTTTTTTTACGTCTGAAATACATTTTCATTCATTCAATATGGAACTAGATGGCACTCTTAGCACTTCTGGTACTAAAAGCGCCAAAAAAGACATTTAAAAACTCAACAGCGATGTCTCTTTCCAGAAATCATGACGTAGTAACTCATAATAATCCACAGAATTT
>NW_024621813.1:0-1285 GCF_008729295.1 Plectropomus leopardus
TATATATATATATATAGATAGATATAAACGCAAAAGCAGAGTATGTTGTCAAAAATACATCACAGTATAGTATGTAATACAAAAATCATGAAAGAAGAATCATAGTACAGCATGTCTTCAACAATCGTGACAAAACGTCATCGTTTTCTCGCCATTTTTCACCATACTATACTATCGGCCATTTTTTGACCTGCTATATTATGACATTTTTGGTCTTTTCTTCAACATGCTATACTATGACGTGTCTCTACAAGCTATAATATGTTGTTTTCAGCCCTTTTTTCAACATGTCAAAATTTGATATTTTTCGCTATACTATACTGTCGTTTTGGCCATTTTTTTCAACATACTACACAATGATGTTTTCGGCCATTTTTCCTCCACATGCTATACTATGAGGGGTCTCGACAAACTATAATAAGTTATTTTCATCCCTTTTTTCGACATGCCAAATTTGACATTTTTCGACATACTACATTATGACGTTTTCGGCCAATTTTCAGTACGATATATTATAATGTTTTTGGCTGTTTTTTGAACATGTAATGCTATAAAATGTCATTTTCAACCTTTTTTTCGATATTATTTGACACATTATACTATGTCATGTTCAGCCATTATTTAAACCTACTAAATTATGATGTTTACAATAAAAAACATCATAATGTAGTCTGTCCTCCAAAATCATGAAAAAACATCATACTACAGTGTGTGGTTAAAAATCATGAAAAAAGTCGTTTGTCTGTCGTCCAAAATCATTAAAAAAAACATCATAGTATACCATGTTTTCCAAAATTATTGAAAAGCATTATAGTATAGTGTGTCTTTAAAAATCACCAAACACTGTCATAGTATGTATGTCATCAAAAATAATAAAAAATATTCCAGTGACGAATTTTGTCCAGAATCATGAAAAACATCATAGTATAGTATGTCATTAAATCATGAAAAAAAATCAGTTTAGTATGTCATCCAAATACATAAAAAAGTCATAGTATAGCATGTAGTTCAAAATCATGGAAAACTAAAAAATGCATACATAGTGTCAACAAAAAATAGGAAAAAAGTTATAATATAGTCTGTTAAAAAAAAAAATCAAAATCATTACAAAATACATTATAGTACAGCATGTAATCAAACATCATGAAAAAATATCACAATATAGTTTTTAATTTCAAAGTTTAAAAATGTCTTTAAAAATCAAGAAAAACAAATCAGAATAATGTGTCGTCAAAAACAAACGTCATAGTGTAGTATAGTAGAGTATCTTACCATGGTGGAAAGT
>NW_024621814.1:0-4734 GCF_008729295.1 Plectropomus leopardus
TATTTATAAATAAATAAAATAATTTACATCAGTTTTTGTTTTATCACCACTGCAATCAAGTGTACATTAAAAAAAACCCAATTTTATACTGATTTGGAAATCAATAATAAATTCATTTTACTAAAACCAAAATAGTTTTCCTGTGTAATGTCTCTCACAAAACTGTGGAGGAGGCAGAAACCTCAGGTGTGAATGTGGAGTTGCCGAGACTATGAATCAGTCAGCAGATGTGCTCAGTTACCTCCCAGGGGAAAAAAAATGTCGCACAAAAAAAGAAACAAACTTGAACCCATGAAAAACATGCAGATGAGGAAGTGGGTGTTTTGCAGAACAGAGTGGTTATGTTTGCCGTCACAAAATAAAAGATCCCCTTTAACCCCCTCCATCATTATTGTTGTTTACTGTTAATCTGTCTGATCAGCAGCCAAGAAATGCCACCTTTGAGGAGCAAATGTAGAGTAATGCTGCTATAAAAAGCACCATATGTTTTAGTGAGATATGACATTCATATAATGAAATATATCTGTGACTGTTACAGTAATACCAAAATGATCTGTATGATCAATGCCAACACTGCATTCTCATCAAATGGCACCATTCTGCGTCTTCTTTTAGAATTTCTTTATAGTTCATCTTTTTATGTTTGTTTTTAAATCTTACAATTTCATGTTTTCAAAACAGGTTTAGTGGATTTACATGAAGTCATGTTTATCGTTATACATAAATAAATAAATTAAGGTCCTCAGCAGCAGGATGAAATGTTTAGCAATGATTATGATACATTTAATGACTTTAACCCTTTAAAACCTTGAGCGACATCACTTTTCTTGTGCTGCTTTGTTTTTTTCTTGTTTTAAATCTAAATTTCAGGAAATCATTTTCTTTTCTTTTGTTGCTCATTGCCTTTTTTCATGTTTTAAAAGGTCTAAACACATCTTTTTGGCTCGGCTTGTGGTGCTTGCCCGGAAAAATACATTTGATAAACGCAGCAGCAAGGTCTCCTTGCAGAGATCATGACCCAGTTACTGAGGATAATCCGCAGACCTTCTGAACAGTTTCATGTAGGAACTACTTTCTTTCATTTGCTAAAGTTTTTTTCTTTGGTGCTTTGCTTTGCTTTGAGCATCACAAGCATGTAATGGAAAACTGCCTAATAAAATAGTTCTGCAAACAATATGTTAACATTTAAAACTAAAACACAAAACAGTTCAGAATCACTGCAGTAAGAAAATACATTTGTGAATAAAGAAAATATTTAAAAGTGTTAATACTTTTTGTTTAATTAAAATTACTTTTGCTGTTCATGTGACTTTGGGATGCTGAACAGTATTTTCCTAATGTGCTTGCCCATGGACCAAATACTGCTGAACAGTGATGGGATCTCTGTGTGATGTTGATGTTCTACTGGAGATTCGTCTCATTTGTTTGGGCGTTTCGAGTTAAATAGCTAAAACGATACTGGTGTATAAGCAGCAAAAAATTCACTCTGACAAAAAAAATATCTTCAGTTATCTTGGTTTGTAGAGTCCAGAGGTGTTTCCAGAGCCTGTGGGTGTTTGAGAAGAAAATTAAAGTGTGTGTTGAGTCAGAGAGAAAGATGTTTGTATGAGTGTAAGTGAGTGTATGGGGGTGATTACAATAGAAGTATCTCCTCCCTGCAGAGCAGTCAGGCAGAACAGTGTGTGTGTGTGTGTGTGTGTTGCAGGATGAGTTTAAATTGCCACATTGCTGCAACTGAACCATCTGTCAATAAACTGTACTTTAAAAAGATTTTCCAAAAGAGCAACAAATAAGCAGTTTTACAACAGAGACAGGACAACATCCAGGAAAAAACAAAGAAACACAGGAAGGATTTGCTTTCAGCAGATTTACGGGATTTATTCTGTTTTATTGTTTCATGGATAAAATCAGGGAAACTTCATTCAAACTACCAGCTGTTTCTGTTGGTGCAGGAAAAAGACCATCTGCTTGCGTACAGCAGAACATTTTTACAAAAAGGGAAAACAAGATAATCTGACTAAATGCTGCAATCCAATTTGATTACAATGGGAGTGCGTTCCTGAATCAGCAACTGTTTTCATCGTGCATCTGTTTCTAAAACACGGCAATTCAACTTTCAGCAGGGAGAGAGAATGAAGGATAAGGGTGAAAACCATTCGTTTTTACGTTTTTTGTTTAGTAGCTGTTAATACTAGTTGTATGTAATTGTTTGTATGGTTTCAAAATCTGAATTTCTACATCAACGTTTCTAAAGGAAGCACATCTTTATTACATCCAACATTTATTTACTTATTCATTTATTTTTTTAGTAACCTGTTGCTGTGTTTCCAGCAGTGTTTATTCCACCAAGTGTATTTTTTGGCGACCTTTCACCGCTTTACCAACACTTTGTTCCAGCAAACATAGATGTTCTGTTACAAGCTGTTATTATGTTTCTAGTGCTGTTTGTGCCAAAAATGTCGGAGCAATTTAACAACCAGTCACTACTTTTCCAGCTGTGTGTTGTTACGTTTTTAGTGCTGTTTGTGCCAGATGTATTTTGACGACCTGTAACTGCATTCCCAGCAGTGTTTATTGCGCCAAACATAGTTTTTGTTGTTGTTTTGTTTTGTTTTGTCTGTCACCTTTTTCCAGTGGTGTTTCTCCACCAAATGTGGATGTCTTTTTAGCAAGCTGTTGCTACATTTCTAGTGCTATTTGTGCAAAAAATGTTGGTGTTTTTTGGTGAACTGTCACTGTGTTTTCACTGGGGTTTGTGCCACCAAATGTGAGTGTATTTTGGCGACAGATTACTACCTTTCTAGTGGCTTCTTTACCATCAAACAGTATTTCTTTAAATTAAATGAGCATGAATTTAGTGAGCTGTTGCTATGTTTCCAGTGATGTTTGTGCCAAATTGTGGGCTTTTTTGGTGAATTGTCACAGTGTTTCTAGTAGCATTGGTCGGCCAAGTGTATTTTTTTGGTGACTTTTAACTACATTTCCAGCGGTTTGTTCCACCAGTTGTGGGTGTTCACTGGCATTTGAGCCAAGCAAGTTTTTTTCTTTGTGATCTATTCCTGGGTTTCCAGCAGCATTTTTTCCAACGAATGTGTGTTTTCTTGCAACCTGTATCTGTGTTTCTAGTGTTGTCTGTGCACCAAATATGGGGGTGCTTTAGAAAATTGTTGCTACATTTCCAGTGTATTTGTTTCACTAAATGGGTTTCTTTTAGCAAGTCATAGGAGGAAAGTGTCAACGCGTCCTTTAATTAATAATGTACAAATGTACAACATTTATGATTTGATTCTTCTGTCTCTTCATGGCTGGATTAAATTGTTAGGGGGTTAAAATTCCTGCCAAGCCCCTATTGACACTCCCATCTCCCTCCCTCTGCTTTGCGTTGTGTATTTGCCCCTGCACCTGCACCTGCCCCTGAAGTTCCCATCAGAAACAGTGCACATAGTGAACTATTCATAGGAACTTCATTGTCAAAGCCTTCATCATCAGAGAATAACACTACCTAGATCCTGATTCTACACTTGTGAAAATAGCATACTGAGCCACATTTGGCTGAAAAACTAGTAAATCCTGCTTGTATGTACATGTCTTTAACATGGATTTAAGGTGAGCTCAGAGAAACTCCTCTTTCAGCAGATGAATGTGAAAAACTGTCCATCGTCCTGAGGGTCAAAAGGGGGCAAAACACATGTTTGAGTCAAGAAGGACTTTGAAAATTGATTTTTACACGGAGCAACAAGATGCAGGGCCCACATTCTCTAAAGTCGTAATTTAAATGCACACAAAATATCACATTTCTTGAAGCTGCTTCACAGTGAGATACTATTAACTTCCACTGCAGAAAGTGTTTACATTATAAAATCATGACTTAACCTTTCATTTAGCATCTCTTATGCAGTGCTTTTAAAGGGTCAGTTCACCCAAATTTAATATTTGTAGAATTGAAACATCATTAGCCTGAGTTGCTGTTGCTGTCCACAGATGCTAAATATATTATATATACAGGAATTTTGGATGTCCTGTGAGGGCCTGGCAATGTACATTTTTTACATGCATTGTGTCGCTAAAACAAACAAACAAAAACCCCAATGTAGATTAAAAAACAAAAAATTGGATTTAGGTTTTCTTCCTTATGTTTATGCCTCCTTATGTTTCAGTCATAACAGCCTATCCAGGTTAGCTACCCTGTTAACTGCCCACATTATGAATGAATGCAAAGCCATGGCTAGCTTGATGATTTTAGCATCACTTTTAAACCAATTTCCTTCTTTTACTTTTAGATTAAAAAAGAAGCTTTCCTGTAGAGGAAACTAACTTTTTGTAAATCTCTCCATTCATGCTTTCTCAGATGAGTAAGAGGTCAGCCAAGCTGTGAAGGTTAAGCACTTTGCTCAAAGGCTCTTAATCAAGTTCAAGTTTATTTTAGAGCAAAATGTAATTCAAACATTGTTCAAAAATACTTAAAACTGATAAATAGTACACACAACTTTAAGTAAAGGTTGATACAGACATGCAGGCCGGCTTTAGTTGCAAACACATGATCACCACCCCCACTGCCAGACTGATCATTTAATCATGAGTTGCTGGTTTGATTTCTGGCACTGTGGCACCCACTGAGGATTATCTGGACCAATGAAATGACAGTATTTCTACCCACAGAGCAATGAGTCATATCAATGTTTCTTTTGATTCATTATTCTGCAGCTGATCTGTTGATTGAGCCTGTGTGTGTGT
>NW_024621815.1:0-1323 GCF_008729295.1 Plectropomus leopardus
GTCTTTAACCCTTTGACACCTAAGCTTGGTTTCTTGCCAAAAAAGTGCCAAATCATATAATTTTCTTTCTTATTAAAATTTTTGTATTTTTTCTGTCCTTGCTTACCATAACATAATTTTTAATATATAATTAAGAGAATTGTAAATACGGTTTTCTGGAAAATTTTATTATTGTTAATTTTGCTCAGGTTTCAGAGGTTAAAACTCTTGTGAAAGGTGTCTAAATGCAGAACAAGAAAACGGATGACAGTACAGGTGTTAAAGGGGATAAAAATGAGTTTTAAGAAGTTTTTGAAAAGAGGTCACTGATTCTGTGAAGACAGAGTCCCACTGACACTTAATGCCAAGTGCTGTGTAAAACATTTAACTGTGCATTTATATTTTCACAGTGCTGAATTTTATGGAGCATTTAAACCTCAGATTGTTAAATAATGGCATAACGTTTAATAACGGCTTGCCTGTAGCAGCAGTTATGTTACCTGAAGGCTGTTTTAAGTGCTGCTGATATACTCCTAAGTAGCAGTTATAAAAGCAGCAGATCACCTTGGTTGCAAATCACAGTGAGCGGCAGAGTTTACTGCAGACTGCTGCAGGGCAAACCTTGCCTCACAAGAAAAGCAAACTGCTGCTGTGCTTTCATTCATTCAGTCATTCAGGGTAAAAGATACACGCATAACAATACTCACTTTTGTTTTTCAAGCTCTGCCTTGATTTCATCTGTGGAGGGAGACACAAGAGATGAAATGTTACTGAAGTCTGAACCTTGACCCTTTTCAGCTCCCATCAGCGATGTGACTGTAGATCTGGGGGTTACTGGCACAGTTACATTTCAGACTGTAGCAGGACATGTTTTGTTTCAATTTTTCATAGTATACTATTGTATAATGAGCTAGATTTAATCTGAGAGTGCCTCGATTATTTTATTTCTAATCGCATTTGGTTCAACTGCACAGCCTCCTTCAGATCTTTACTTTTTCTTTTAACCCCTGCATCACCACTCCCATCTGTTGCAAGCTTCTTTCACTAAATCTACTTTCATTTCTTCATACTTTTTAATCACACGCTAATCTATACAAAGCTACAGAAACAATACTGGGCTGCAACTAACTCTTTCTTCTTTTTTTTTTTTTTTTTTAACTTTGGCGCTTTTTTAATTATTGATTTTAGCAAGTTCTGGGATGAATGGTAATGTACTTTATAGCCTTTATTACCCTTTATTTACCATTTAGTGCATTCATATAACCAAATACAAATTCAACCAACATTTTCATTGTCGATTCTCTTGATTAGTTGTTTTGATCTATAAAATAAATAAAAAATTGT
>NW_024621816.1:0-2160 GCF_008729295.1 Plectropomus leopardus
TTGTTAGAGGTTAATATAGTCCTGAGAGAGACATACAGCATCTTTATCTTTCAGCAGGTGAGCAGATGAAGGTCTTTACCTGAAGAAGAATTTAGCGTCCATCAACACTCAGTTTATTTTTGGACTTTGTGGGTCAAGTGCAGCAGCAGCGGCGGATACACAGCTCGACCCCCGCAGCGACTTAAGGAGCTCAGCTCGTAAACACCGGCTGCTGAACTCACGGTGAGATCAAAGCTACTTGAATCAAACTCCCGCCGTGAACTGTCGGAGGGTTGATGCTCCAGATTGAGATGTTTGCTTGTTTTAGCGGCTCGCCTGTGGCTTTACAAAGCCTCTTATTTATTACACAACTGTTGTACTAATAATCTAATTTAGAATAAAATTTTATTGTCCACATTTCATCCACATCCCAACAAATGACACCTACATAATTATTTCTAACCGATGATCCAGATCATTTTGCAGAATAATGACATTACATATTGACAATGACAATTTTCAGAGAGCAGTGTTGCTGAAAATTTTGATTTATCGATTCACATTGATACCGAGTATTTGAAACAGATTTCAAACTCATCTGCACAGTTTCGATCTTTCTTAACGTTAACGTTTCTTTGCTACTAACCGAGAAAAGAAAAGTTGTTTCTGTCATGTCATGCCTTGTTAAATTCATCTTTTTTTATTTTTTAGTTAAATTCTTTGGGCATTTTTGTGTCTTTTATTTATAGGACAGCTGTTGTGACAAAGGGAAGGTGAGAGAAAGACGACATGCTGCAGAGCGCCGCGGGACGGACTCGTACCCGCGCCGCTGACCTCAGCTTTAATGGGGCGCACACTACCAGGTGAGCTCGCCGTTGTCTTTTTATACAAGTTTAAAAATGTTATGCCCTCAACATCAATTTATGGCATCAAATTTCAATATTTTTCAAGACACTGTATTTAAGTGAGAAAATGTTATCAACATATCAGAAGAAAACTGCACTGTCACTTTTTGGTTCAGTTCAACATTCAAATTGTTCAAAAAAGGAATTTTTTTAATGTAACAAGCAATTTGTCGTGTGTTAACAGCATAAAAAAGCAGCAGAAACAGACAACTGAGTCCATTTATATATGTTTACGTATGCAATATCATTATCCTGATATTAAATAACATTATTGCATATTTTCCTCATATCCCGCAGCCATGGAAACAACTCATTAAACTCATTAACTTTGTAGTGTGACCGTTCACCAGCACACAGTAAATCTGCTTTGTTCTTTCAATGTTAGATCGTGTTATTAAGCGGCTAACTAGTGTCATAACGATTACAGACGACCGCCGTCTGCTGATTCTAAACGAATAAAAACATAGTTGCAAATATCATTCACCATTTCTGCAAACAGACGCCCCTGAATCTCACACGCTGGTGATGACGTAAGATGACGTAATAATGGAAAAAAAACATTTACGACATGATGGTCTCTCACCTCAGCGGCGGACACAAATGAGTCCGTGGAGGCGATGCTGACGCTGTCTCTCAGACAGGCGTCGTCCAGCTCGTCTCTGGCCAAAATGTCGGCCATTTTATCTGTGAGGGAGAATAGTCGTTATTGCGTAACACTGGATTATTGATCATGGAAATGACATAATATTGTTTGGTTGACTCACCCTGGCTGTTGCTGTGGGACGACGGCTCCGACATGCACAACACTCCCTCAAACTCCTCCTGAAGGCTGTACGCTCTCTGCAGCAGAGACTTCAGCCTGTGGATGAACTCTGCGCTGATGACGTCCTGAGTACAAAAAAGAAATAAATCATTCAATTTAACTGTAGCGAAACGGTTACAACGCCTAAAAGCTACTTCATTAAATTCATTCATAACTGCAGGAAATTTGACTTTTAAAAAAATTAATAAGCAAGCTCCTGGTGAATGTTTCAAAAGTGGCAGATGAGGGAGAGGTAAAATAAATATTATTTTTTTAGCTTTCAAACCACATTTCACTCCAAAGATCTCGTTCAGTAGTTTGTTGAGAATGACCTAATTTTTAATTTTAAGCTTTCTAAAGAGGCAGGGGATATCCTTTTCAGAAGACGAGAGCAGCCGACTGGACGAATGTTTGGGTGCTCAAGATTAACATTTTAACCCGCGCTAATCCGGGTTAGAGAGCCGATGAGCTGGC
>NW_024621817.1:0-4271 GCF_008729295.1 Plectropomus leopardus
CCATTTATAATCCTGAAATCTGTGATTGATTAAAGATGTAATAATCAATCACTTGATGGATCTCTGCCACTTATCACTGAATGGGCAGATACAGTAGATCTAGATTTTCAGTCTTTGTATTCAAATCTCTTGACTTTAAGTCACTGGGATTTTGGACATTTTTAACATCATCTAGCATGCAGTGATTGGAAATGATTAACCATCTCATGCCTGTTTTAGCCTCAGTGATTGTTCAGAGGCACTATGTTTTCAGGCTGTCCGTTCAACTTTTTGTCCCATTCTTGTGAATTCAATATCTCTGGAATACTTTGAGGGAAATTCTTTAAATTTGGCACAAACTTAAGTTATGAACTGATTAAATAATTGATTTAGTGCTAGTTATTTGTCCTGTTTGTACCTGCCAAGGGACTGCAGACTTAAACTAGCTAATAGCTAAATCTGGCATGAATCATCCCGTCTCTTTTTGTGATTAATGTGTTTTATGCATGGTCTTTGTTTAAATGACATGACATGAAAAACTGAAAAGGCCGCGCTCCTGGCCCTCAGCAGCCTCGAGAACTCTTCTGTCAGCCATGGCTCTGGTTTGGTCGGGTGATGATGGTTCTCGTGTGGGTCACATCATCAATGTTTTATTACTCCACACAAAGACAGCTCTTATAAACATCCAGTTAAAAACCACCATGTGTCTTCAGTTTCGGGTGTCAGTCAAGTCAAGTCAGTTTTTTTTTTATAAAGCCCATTATCACAAAACACGGTTTGCCCCAGAGGGCTTTACAGCGTGCGACATCCCAGGCATGAGATGGTTAATCATAACCAATCACTACATGCTAGATTATGCAAAGGCATATGTAAAAAAATATCAACAAATAAATAACTTGAAAACCTGGTCTTACCAGGAGGGATGGCATCCATCCCACTTTGTATGGAGCCGCTCTCCTCTGTAGGAATCTGGCCCAGTTTATTAGAGGCCCAAAGCCACGACGATCCCGAGTTGGGACCAGAGGGCAGAGTCGCACGCTTCTCCGAGCTTCCTCTAGCACAGTGACACACCCATAATGTTAATGTTATAAAAACGCTGTCTGTCCTCCGACCACTTCATTTGTTTAAATCCAAAATAAACAAAAGGGAAGTTGTACAAGGACCTTGTTGTTCTAATAAACTGGGCCAGACTCCTAGAGAGGAGAGCAGCTCCATCCAAAGTGGGATGGATGCCATCCCTCCGGATAAGACCGTGTTTTCCAATTATTTAAGAAGCCCACATTATTTGCTGGACACCCACTCAACAACCAGCAGTTGAATGATGACATGCAGCTAAACATGTCGTCACTGGTCACATTTTTGAGGGGTTCAGAGAAGATGACGGTGTCTGACATCGTCTTTGCGTACTCACACACCGACTCTATGTTAATTTTAGTGACCTATGATTGGCATAACTGGGTGTTATTGACGCCGACGTGAATAACAAACTTACTGAATTTACGCTTAGCCTTAGCCAGCAGCTTTAAATTTGACTCGACGTCACCCGCTCAGGCCCCAGGGATACATCTGACTATGGCTGCTGGTGTCACTGACTTCACATTTTGCAAAACAGAGCTACCAATAGAGTGGTGAAGGGATGACGTGTTTTTGTAGGCCAACCAGGAAGTTAACATCACTGGTTCCCTCGTCAAAAACCTTATGGGATTTTTGAATGAGATTTGCAATTATTGCTAAAAAATAAGCTCTCTGATGATCACAAGTTTATAAGACTTACACATGTTGTTTAGCAAGACGACCTTCACAGATGAACACAATTTTTGTGTGTTTTGAAGCGTAAATTGAATCGCCAGAGGAAAACAGCTATTGTTAGGCTAAACACGAACTACATCGCGGTCACACAGCCTAAACGTCACAACTAAAAACACTGTAAAAACATGTTAAAACATGATAAAAAAAACAACTAAACACACTGTAAAAACACGTTAAAACATGACCAAAAAAACAACTAAAAACACTGTAAAAACACGTTTAAACATGATCAAAAACCAACTAAAAACACTGTAAAAACACGTTAAAACATGACCAAAAAACAACTAAAAACGCTGTAAAAACACGTTAAAACATGACCAAAAAAAACAACTAAAAACACTGTAAAAACACGTTTAAACATGATCAAAAACCAACTAAAACACTGTAAAAACATGTTAAAACATGATAAAAAAAACAACTAAAAACACTGTAAAAACATGATCAAAAACCAACTAAAACACTGTAAAAACACGTTAAAACACGATCAAAAACTATTATAAACAGATACATCTAAAACTTAGAATGTGAGTCTGTAAAGCTGTAAAGGCAGACAAGTGGGTTTAATGAGTTTCTGTGTCCAATGTGATGACGTCTAACACACTGCAGTCCCATTTAGCCAATCCTTTGCAATTGCTTCCATACCAGTAAAACCTTAAAAGTTCAAAAATCGGGTTTAAGCGGACGCATTTTATGTTGCAAAACGAAACTTTGAAATATGTTCTGCCTGTGTTAACCACAGACCTTATTTGGAGCATTTTACTGAAAACACATTAAAACACCCATAGACTTTAACATGGGGGAAGGAAACCTGCTAAAAGGCTAACGGACTTCCACGTTTTCGGACTCGTTACTTCACCGCCCTGTGACCAGGGCTGCGTCCTCAGCAGGTGTGTGGCTGAGCAGGACGTGAAGGGGGGTGGTGGCGCACCGTGGGCATCGGCCCTCCACGATGCTTCGCTCGGACAGTCACCCAGCCTCCCGGCTGCACGGGGGCCGCCGGGGGACGGCAGCAGAGGATACTATGTCGGCCGCACCGGCTACAGGGGGCATACTAACTACCGCAGCTACGGAGGGATTTTCCACGGTGCGGAGCCGCGCTTCCAGGTCGGTAAGCATCGCCTCCGACGCAGCAAATAAACTACACTTACTATCGCGAAAGGAGGAAGAGGAGTAACGAAACATCTGACACACAGCAGGAGAGAGCAGCAGCCATCCTAACGGCTGTGCGATTCAACAGGAAAAACCGCTGAGAGGAGAAGACAGCTGTGAGTGTTGGCGTAAAACTTTCAGTCACAGACAAGTAAAAAGCAGCCGAAGTTAGGAGCAAGTTAGAAGGTTTGCAGGGAACCGCTGCGAGGAGCAGCACAGAGATGCAACCAGACACAGACTAAGATGCACCAGAAGTGAGGTAATACGCTTACCCGCCGTGCGTCATCACGTCAGCTCTCTGCTCTTCTGTCTAAGATACTTTCAGTTTCATGATTAAAGCTGAAAGAATAAAGCTGTGTCATCTCCTCGACACTGAAAAAAAGGAAGCTGCAGGTATCAGTGCTGCTGTTCATCAATCACAGAATTAAACACGGTAAGGCATAAAATCCACTTTCCTTCCATGTTTTTCTCTACAGGTCAGGGAAAGTACTTCATCAGCCTGAAAAGTCAAGGATGAGACCATTGAGATTTGCAAAAGGAAATAATAATGATGTAATGTAATTAATAATAATGATAATAATTACAGTGGTAATACTCAACTTACTTTGTTTTGGAGGGAACTTTAACATGACAGGAGGCCAGAGCTCAGTCGGAACAGCCCCATTCATGTTTTTAGGATTTTGTGACATTTTTAGGATGTTATGGCATTTTTAGGATTTAAGGACATTTCTAAGATTTCTTATTACTGTTTTCTAATTTCTGGTGATTTTTTGGGGCATCTCTTACCAAGTTGTGCCAAGTAGGTTGTTTCTAGGACTTTAGGAGGTTTATAGGATTTTAGAACATTTCCAGGATTTCAGGACTTCTTCAGGATTTTAGGACGTTTAGAATTTTAGGACATTTCTAGGATTTGAGTTTGGAGTTTTTGTATTATTTTTTGTGCCTGCTGTGTATAAAAAACAATTTAAAGCTCTTCTCCTGCCTCTTCTGCAGCCTGTTCCATTCAATAGGGTGTGGCATGAAATCCACTTTACATCCATCCATTTCTCTACATGTCAGGGAGGGTATTGCATCAGCCTGCATTTGGATCAAGATCAGTTTATTTCATTTTTTGTTCAGAAATATTTTTGCAAATTCCTGTGAGATGCAAGATTGTAGACATGTTAAATTTTCCTCAGTGATTGAAAGTTATGTGCAAATGCTGCTCAACAAATATAACACCAACTGAACCCATGGGGGCGCTATAATTAAGGCTGAAAAAGTTTTAAAGGCCACATCTGTCACATCATAGGTGTGGTTGACTTGAGAAATGACACAGAAAAGCTACAAGTTTT
>NW_024621818.1:0-3038 GCF_008729295.1 Plectropomus leopardus
GTTTCAAAGTGTTAAACAATATCAGCACAAGCTTTTCAGAGGCACTAAATTACAGGATGTCTGTCTCCAGATCTGCCTCTGCGTCAGGTGGTTGGAGAGGAGTGTGTCGCCTTCATGTTGAACTGGAGGGAGAACGATTACCTGACTCTGCAGGTGCCGCCATCTCTGGTCATGAACAACCCGTATATCAAGGTAAGGACTCTGTTTCTGCCTCATCACAGCAGGATGTTATCATCGTCTCTTACATTGTTCTAACAAGCCAAAGGTCATTAGGTCATTAAAAAATACACTGAAAAAAATTTAAATGCATCACTTTTGTGTGTGTTCCTATTTTTCACAGGCTTAAGAAAAAAATCTAAGACTCCTCTTTCTTCTGCACTCAATAGATATATTTCTCTGGAGATTTGTTAAAAATCTATGTTAGTGAGCACTTTCCTGTCTCTAAAATAATCCATCCACCTGACAGCTGTTGCAAATCAAGATGCTGATTACACAGCTTGATTACTACACAGGTGTGCCTTGGGTTGGTCCCAATCAAAGGATAGTCAAAAAGGCGCAGTTTTATCCTGGAAAAAAAGACATTTATTAGGATTTCACATGACCTGCTGTAAAGAAATGTGTTTTTTGGTCACAGATACCCCAAAAAATCAGTTAATGGCTGGTGTGACCATCATTTGCCTCATGTAGTGTGACACTTTGAACATGTTTGCGACCAAAATTCAAGAGAAATTTAACTTAAACCTGTGAAATACGGGAGCAAAATCACAACTGCTGCGTTTTAATTTTTGTTCTGTGTCTAAGTGTCATTTAATAACTGTACCACTACAGAAATATCCCATATTTGTGAAGTATTGTGCATCATTCCCTAAAGTCAGTTGCACAAATTTGGGAACATTTGGGTGTTCATGGGACTTCAAAGAGTTCGTGATGATGACCCGTCCTCTGGCGTCCTCTTTTTAAAAGTCGTCCTGTGTGTTTCCTCCTGATAGCTCGGTCAGCTCCTGGCTTCAACATGCAAAGAGCTCCCCGGTCCCAAAGAGTGCCGGCGCACAGCCAAGGAGCTGTGGGACGTGGTGGTGCAGATCTGCAGCGTGTCCATCCAGCACAAGAGGAACAGCGACGGCAGAGTGGGCCTCATTAAACAGAGGGAGTCCTCCATGGGCATCCTGTATCGGTACGCTGCAGAAAAACATTGACAATAATGAAGAGCAAGAGCATCACAACACAATTATATTATTGTGTATTATAAGAAGTTGTCCTTATTCTGGTATGTTTTCATTGTCTAACCCATTTAGGAGCAAATTCATCACTTTCATCAAGAAACTTAGAGTAAGTAATTCAAGAAGTCAAACTTAATTACACTTAAGATATGATATGAGTGCTTTTGATGCAGAGATAACGAGTTTCATCTTATTTCTAACAGGAGCCGCTGGTGCTGACAACCCTCATCTCTCTGTTCGTGAGGCTCCACAGCATAGTGCGGGTACGGCTCTAATTTTAGCTGTTAAGATTGTTGAATTTTCCACACTGATAGCACACTTTAGAGTCTCATCTAGGCTAAGAGGTAGCGGGATTGTCTCTCTGGGAAAAAAGGGGAAATAAACATCTGGCTAAACTGGAAAAAATGCTTTAATGTTGCAGTGAATGTACAAAAAACCATGGTCGTTTTCTCGTGGGTAACCACCTGTTTACTCTTTCTTTAGGATGATATTGTAAATGAAGTAACAGCAGAGCACCTCTCCATCTGGCCATCTACTCTTCCAAAGTAAGATTTTCTTTTTCTGAATGAAAAGTTTTACAATGCAGAGTTTTCCTTCAAAAAACAAACAAAAAAAATCTCTCTCAATCATAATTTATGAACCACTCTCGGTGTGGAGTTGAATTTTTCTACCGAGACTGTTCTGTGCCTGTATTTTTTTATTTACCCCTCATTTTCTGTTTACGTTTATGGGCAAAGAAAGTGCACCTGGTATTGATGTATTAATACTGTAGAAATTAAAAATTCAAACCACTTAATATATTAAGTATCATTAAATCAATCTTTTTGTCAACACTAGTTTCTGTAATGGTACAACAGAGTTTGAATGCTTTTTAGAAACAGTAACTGACAATTCTGCATAGTATTTCTTGAAGATGTCACAAACCAGGACACTAAATGTTAATAATAATAATGATAATTACGATCGATAGGACTTATATAGTGCTTTTCTACGTACTCAAAGACGCTGTTTGTGTGTGTCGATCAGCATACAGGCAGTGGACGTGGAAGCTGTGGCCGTGACGGTCAAAGAGCTGGTGTCCTACGCTCTCACACTGAATCCTAACAACCAGTCGTGGCTCATCACGCAGGCAGATATCTATTTCGGTAAGAAACGAAAAGGCATTTCATGCTTGAGTTTATTTTAAGTTCCAGTTTTGTTTAAATGCTCACTATGTAATTTAAGGATAGCAGTTGTAAAAATTCTTTTTTTATATTAAACTGAAGAACCAGATGTGCAGGGCTCACGACATCAGGAATATCAAAAGGCATGAATCTCTGAATTTAAGTTAATTTTGTAGAGTTTGCACCATAGCCAATCCTGGAAATCTCCTAACAGACCGAGCTTATAAGTGTGGCTTGCACATCTGTCACACTCTTGTTGCCCTTGAAAAACGTATATTTATGATTAAGGGTAAATATTCTACCTTTGTTAAGATAAGGGGGTATTTTTTTAATACAGAAGAGGAGGAGGCTACAGAGGTCTACTTGTCTTAATCCTTTGACAACATAATTATGTACATTTCCATTTTTTTCTTTCTTTTGGACCATCAATAATTATATAGGAAGCATTTTTATTCCATGATTATTTAATTTAGTTCCTAAAAAACACTCCTGTGAGATGTCCTGTCTTAGCAGTTTTAAGATGATACCGTGCTTTGAATGTTCTGTATTGTACTTAACTTGTTTTCTGTTTTTTTTTTTTTGTTTTTTTTTGCTGTAATACGTGCAGTATAAAACAGGTTACCCAGATGTCTCAGTCTTACTGAAGCTTGTCTCT
>NW_024621819.1:0-1204 GCF_008729295.1 Plectropomus leopardus
ATTATATACTTTTTATATATTGCAAATTTGTATGTTTGGGTCTCTAATGGCAAGGAAGAGGCAGAGAGATAAATCTTAAACTGGGAAGTACTCTTGAGGTCGCAATTGCAGATTATTTTATTCTGATAATTACAGTTAAGCAGGTAGGAGGTCTCTAACCTTGCGACTAACCCAACTAACCCAAACAGAAATAACCCACACTATCCCACAACCAAACAACAATAATTCAACAGAACCACATCCAACACCAACACAAAACAATGCATTATAGGCATCGCCTGGGGGACCCAAACACACTCTAAAATACAGTCTTCTTCAGCATGCTGGGTAAACACCACCCACATATCCTCAACACATCGCAATTTATGGATTAAGAAAGTATTTACACTTAGACGAGGTGGAAAACTTGGTGTATCAAAGACAAATGTGACGAAATGCAATGAAAACAAGATTCAGCAAATAAATGATGACGTAGTCTCATGACGTCATTTGTACAGACCATTGCAAGCTCTCCTTGCTGTCTCTTGATGGCGTTTAACACGCTTATGCACACAGGGCTGTGTGTCTGTTACAATACTTGTTTAAAACTCTATTTCCATAGTCCAGTTTGCTCTCTGCATTGTTCTCCTTCATCTGAGGTTTGACCCGCTCTCTTCTTCTGCAGTAGTTTAATGGCACCTGATTGGGGAATTGGTGCCACATGCTGCTTATCTTGATGAACCAACTCCCAATATTTGCATAGCAGTAGTGGATGAAAAACCACCTGATATTTGCATTTTCTTTTGCCAATCATCTGAAAATGTAGTTAAAATTTGTGCTACATTTTGATGTAAACCCAACTAAGGTTTACCATGAGGCCATGATGTATTTATGCTGCTACCACTAACCAATCATCCTATTTTGTATTGTCATCCATCGGTGCCTTGTTGTGCTGTTTGCATGTGGATTTGGTGATGTTGAAAGAAATACAGGACACACACAAGCCAAAACCAAAAGGACAAAGCAGTGATGACGGGTCATCCTGTTCCCGGCAGTTACACACTCATGCTTACAGTACCAGCCCGGCTCAAGGTCCTACCAGCTCTAAATTACCTTCCCACAAAGAGTAGAATGGACTCACACATAATCGTTTGTGTGTGCGGGTGTTGTGTATGGCATGTGTGTGTGTGTTAGACCGAAGTACAGTGCAGTCCTAGACAGCGCG
>NW_024621820.1:0-2864 GCF_008729295.1 Plectropomus leopardus
CCCCCTCCCCCTCCCCCTCCTTTTTGAACCCATTGTTCACAATCTATCAACCCTGGAGTTGGGTTCAATTACCTGGACACTATCTTAGAGTGAATGCAGGTCATGGATGTTGCATACAGCATGTTGGTGACCAGTGGTTATGTCACTGTCCAGTCTAAACCAGATTGATTAAGGGTGCAGAGGAGGCGATCTCCTGAGGCATCACAGCTCAACAGCCACACAGTAAACTGACTATAGCTATTATTACACAACAACAGTCTTGTTTCTTGAGATTTCAGATTCTGTTGTCCATGGGGGTGTTTTAGGCAAAGGCAGCATAAAGGGGATCTGACAAAAATATTTCTCACTGCAGAGCTAGTCAGCTTTCCCCATTTTAATGTAGGATAAATGTGCACTGTAGCCACATCAAATAGGAAAGTTAAACCAAAATAGATTTGAAACAAATATTGTCTCAGCGGGGAAAACAATGATGAAGTGAAAATCAGATACTTTATTACCTGTTTCTCAGTCTGTCTAGATATGACAAAGCCTGTCTGCAATGAGGAGAAGTGATAGACATGCAGCACGAACCACAAACCTCAATCAATACAATCATGTGCAATTCACTTAAATAGTAGGTTTTGTAATGTGAATATTGTATAAAGCCGGTAGATATGCTCATTGTGTCCCTATCTGAAATCATGTTTATATACTTCTAAATTAGTACATAAAATATATGACTGAGGAGAAATGAAATTGATTGCAACTAAAACATCATTAAGTTCAGAGCACTGCAAGGCACCAATGGTAATGTGGCCTAGAGCAACAAAATGGTCAAAAACAACCTTGTCTCTGTATTTAATTAATTTAAGGTTTATTCGGTCAGGATTGAGATTTAAAATCTCTTTTTCAAGGGGCAAAGATAGGCAGCAGCACAAGATAAAAACAAAAACAGTATATTACATTGTGATGTGGTTAAGAGGCTGACAAACTAACAAGGTAACTACTTTTGAATTATTTGATCCCTTCATGAAAATGTGGTGCAGATAGAGAGATACAAATAGTCTTATGTAGTCTGACATCTTTTATGTTTGTTTGTGTTTATGCCCTTCTTGTTCCATTTATGTTTTTCAGCAGAAAATCAAAATTCATATAAGAAAATAATTTCCCTTGCAATACTTTTAAGGTGCCGCAACATCAAGCATTCATTTGTATTAGAGCCATATTTTTTTTTTATACTTTTGGATAGTCTTGTGATACCCAGGCTGCCCAATTAGTGTAATTAAACACTGATCATAATCTACTCTTTCTGCGGCCCCCCTAAGACCATCTCTCAAATAACGACACCAATCCATTGTCATCTGTAAAGGTTATATTGTTGTTCTGCTTGACATGTGCAGTGACAGCCAATAACACATTTGCATCTTTGGCTGCAGCTGACAGCGATGCTGTTGTTGAGACTTCTATCGACACAAGGCATATGTCATCGTGCTCATTATTTTGACCAAACAGTGTAACAGAGGGAGATGTAGGGAGATCTTTTCCCCCCTCAGGCCTTCTCACACTCTCATGACTTAATGCATGAAAGTGTGGTTGAATACTGTACAACAGAATCATATTCATCAGTCAGTGTAGAGATCATTTTGCCAATATCTGATATATGAATAGGCTCTGGCTGATGTTCTTGCCTGTGAAGGAATAATGCAAGCCATCCATTAATGCAGATGCCAGACAGCGAGACATGAGGGAGCCATGGTGGGATTAGGACAGGCAGCCGACAAGAGGAGATGGATACGGCTTGAGGACATGGGCTGATCCGTGTGAACCAGGCAGCACACTGTGCTGATCCTGGAGCTGGAAGGGTTGTGAGCCGTGAGGCAGGGGCCCCCGGGGTTTGCCTGTGGCAGTCTCTGTCTCTGCCTAGCCTTTTCATTATAGGGCCTCCAGTAAACACGCCTGGGAGCAGAGGGGGCCACAGGCAAGGAGGAAGGAGTAGGGAGGGGGTGTGGCAGTGTGGCGGTGTGGGGAGCAGCTGCAGTGTCATTTTCTATACAAGTGGAGCCGCGGTACTGAAGACAGACAAGGATAGACAAAAAGAAGGGAGAGGGGTGAGAAAAAAACAAAAACCAAGGGCCAAGGGGTTGAGGAAAGGGGAGGGAGGGGGCCTAGAGTAACAGACTGATCAAGCGAGGCTATTTTGTGAGGCCGGTGAGATGTGGGGGTATATGAAGTCTTGTTTTTATCTGTGGGCCTGTGCTCCACTGGTAATAAAAGTGACAGGATTCATTCACTGTGATATACTGACCTCTTAGAGCGGAGACAATAGAAAAGTAGCTGTTAAACTTACCTAAGGGACTCCGGCACATGGCAGGAGGGTTGGGGGCGGGTGGGCTGGACGATGTTGTGGAAATAGAATATTTATTGAAAAGGTTTTCCCTCTCCTTAGGGAGCCCGGGGATTACATGGCGACAAGCGACAGTGGCATTGAACCGTACCTTAGATTGTATTACCTGCCATTCAGTATTAACAGTCTGTAGTCTGCTGCACTATAATGGTTAAACCTCACAGTGTAAAAGGAATCGACTTGTTTTAGATTTTGATATTTTATTTAGAATTTTTACGTAGAAAAAAAGACGACATTAAACTTTTCTTCATACTGCAAATTCCACTCACTTTCTTGCCCTTGCTCCGAGGACAATAATTTCACCTGTAGCATATCTTTGTCTCTGTACTAGAGAAGTTAATACAGGTACTGGTCATTACAGTGAGTGATGACATTTTAACACTACTGTGTGTGAAATAGCTTGACCTTTAACTGAGCTATTAAAAGAGTCTATGACAGGTGAAAAAACAAGGGAGAGATTAAATGGGAGCCGAGCCAGTAT
>NW_024621821.1:0-3711 GCF_008729295.1 Plectropomus leopardus
ATATATTACCAACAGTTTCTGGTGACTGGGCTGAACAGTCACAGCCATTTTTCTGTGTATTTCATGTGTGTGAATTTTACCGCTGTAAACCTGCTGTGCTGCCAGCTCTTACCAGGGTGTGTTGCAGGAGTGTGTGAGTGTGAGGTAGCGAACCCCCAGCTGGTACATGGTGCGAAGGGTGCCCAGACTACTGTCAAGGGAGTGACCCCCCTCCACCCCAATCAGACTGGCTGTCTTGCTCATCTTGAAGGCCTCCATGATGTCTGTGCAGTGCAAACATGAGAGACGACGGGTGATTCAGAGGCCAGTATGAACAGAGGTGGGAAATGTCTCTGAAATAACTGGTACAGCTGAAAGTCTCACCTTGGCTGCTGGTGGCAAACATGAACGTTTCTGGATATTTCTGACACATCCTGTGAATTACATCAATCTGCTCCAGAGTTTGTCTGACAGCATCTTTGTACTGAGTTTCACAGGGAACGTAGGCAGACCAGAACTGAAAGAAGAACAAAAGACTGTGTGAATTACCTGCACTGCTGTGTATAAAGGGGGAAGTTGAAAGGGCTTTTCCTTATTAGTATCACATCTCTTTTGTATTGCTTCATTGATGACTGATAATGTATGCTTTGTTCATATAGCCTGGAGTGTGGGACACTTTTCTGTGACTTCAGTGGAAAAAGATCACAGAAAGTGAAGGAGAATTCATAAGAATTGCTAATAGAACCTAAATGCACTTTACATTAGCCGATGTATGTTCCAACAAATGTTATTGATATGTGTCTGCTCTGGTGAAACTACAATTTTCTGAGGATGTACTACTAAAAGTGTATCATCATTGTACTGTTTTTTTATACACCAAATAGCTGTTTTTCTAATCGCTCCCTTTAACTCTGTTTTTTTTATATAACCTGATGATTTTAAGATTTGTCTGTTTGATTTTGCTGCCTTTGTAAACCACTTTGTAAAACACTTTGTAACTTTTGAAGTCCTCTATAATCAAATATGATGAAGATGATGATGACCACGATTATGAATATGATCTTAGATACTCTGCCCTGTGTGTTCTTCATGTGTTGTTTCATGCAGGCTATATATAAGCTGAATTGTGGTGGACTGTGTAAATAACTGCATTATCTGCATACAAATGAATCTTAACTGGATGAATTCTTCTTCTAATTTTGTTTGATAACATGGAAAATAATTGTTGCCAATATAAAACCTTTAGGCCCACGTTCGTCACCCTTTGTTTTGACACATTAGAGCCACACAGTACAACTACACAGCTCCATGGCTCACATGTAGAGTAATCAGTGTTGTCCTGGAAAGTTGCAGTAACGGTGAAAAAGAAGATGCTGTTACTTGTGAGGCACAGGTGCTTAAGAGATATTAAAAAACATCATTAGATCAGATGGTTTTAGAGATTAGCTTTAAGACCTCTCAGTGTTATCATCAGATTTATTAATTTCTATTATCTTAAGAACATCTGTGAACTGTGAAGCAGCTTTGACAAAGGGATGTGGGGCCCAGAAAAAAATCAATCACTTGACCTTGACGGGAGTTCCCTTTCATTTTACAGTTCCCAGGACATTATGTTCTGTACATACTTGCGCTCCCAGTCGTCCCTCCTTGATCTTGGGGATGTTGGTGTGTGTTGTGTCCAGTGTGTTAAGATCTACATTGTTGAGCTGGTTGTTGAACTGCTTTCGAAGCTGCCAAGGCAGGTCGTTATGGCTGAAAAATCCGAAAGTAAAAGGTAACACCTTCATAGAGCGTGTTCTTAAAACTTTCATCATAAACTGTGTTTGACAGCAGGGGGGGAACTGCCCATACCAACGCTAGAAATTGCTTCCAGAAGTGAGCTTTTACAACAGAACATAAAATGTTAATGCTACTCACATGGCAAACAGCACATAATATTGTCACAAACATCATACAAAGCACAGTTTACTTTATGCAAAAGACATTTTCACATACCCGTCAATGAGCGGGGTCTCAGACATCAGCTGCTTGGCTCTGGTCATGTGCGGGTCCTCCTGTGAGGTAACAGCACCAGAACTGATCCACAACGCTAAACATACAGCAGAGATAACCTTGTACAGCATTTTGTCAGCTCTTTCCTCTACTTAAGATTTTACTTTCTTTAACCTCTGAGTAATCCTGATTCTAGCTTCTGCTGGAACAGTTGTCTTTCTGGATTGCCAATTGTCAGTCTTTAAGTTTTCTGTTTGCGTCCAGGCAGATTCTCTCTGAATCTCACACTGGTTTTCTGTCAGTTTTTATCCTATTATGACCCTGAGGATCTGCTCTGCTCATGCTCCTCCTCTGTCCTGAGTCTGTTTCTCATTACAGCGTCAGCAGTCATACATGCAGAACAGTAGCTCAATAATTTTATTATCTGTTCAGTTGTTAAGAAGTGTATGTTGGTTAATGTTTAGCATACCTTTTGACTGCTTTTCTAAAGTTCACAGCATATGCTGTGGACGGGAATATCTTTTAGTTTTACATGGATTGTTCCAGAAGTGCTGGGCACAGCAGTCTGGGGAACATTAATCATCTTCACTGTGAAAAGGAATGACTGTGAAGTTTAATGTAAACTTTTACATGTGGAAGAGATGTATATAGCAAGTCCTCACATGAACTGAAACTTAATTAATGATCTTACAAGTTTTTTAACAGCTTAGATGATATGATGAAGGGATTCTGTACGACAGTGTGTATGTGTTAAATGTATTATCCTTCTCCTTATTGTCAACAAATTCCATTAAAAAAGGCCTAAGCCATAACTTAATAATTACAATCGAGAGTATTGTCTGAGTAGTCCAAGTCCAAGCTTATTCACAGACATTAAGTCTTGTCGAAAAACAATTAATTTGCAGACAAACTGTCTTACTTGCAAAAGAAATAATGCTTTATGTGACATTTTGGTCACTTGAATAGACCAGACACTCTCTTAAGTAAGGAGTGCCTTACATAAGAATCAACCACATTTCCCACTTGCAATGAAAAAGCATGACAATCTATATTATACACAGAGACGGCCAGTCTCTGTGTATAATATAGATAGCGACAATCATAAACATACCCCAAAATGTTAAATAGGTTAAGTTCCTTTAAATAAATACTTAAAATCCTAAAGGTTAAACTGCATTCTCGAAAAGACACATTTCCAAATCTTGCAAGATAAAGTAGTTGATGAATCTGTCGGGATATGTTTGCAATGCAGGTGACAAAAACACAGCATCAATACGTAAATAATAGCTCTGTGTATAATATTGCCAATTGTCACATTGTAAATTGATGATTGTTATTTATGCCTTCCTACAGCACATGGGAAATGTGGTTGATTGCAAACTCACAGGTACTCTCTACTTAAAAGGGCCTCTCTCTGTCTAATTACTGAAATGTTGCAACAAATTTCTTTCGCAAGTTACACAGTGTGTGGGAGTTTGTCTACAAATCGTGTCCTACTTGTCGCTCCCTTATGCACCTGCTTTAAAATAGATGTGCAAAGTACACTTTTGTTCAAAACCCATCAATAAAAATAAACTAGACACACATGTGCATTTATGATGTGTAGCTGATATTAGGACAAAATAAAAATTAATAATACTCAGTGGTGTACTGAACAGTTTTTTTTTTTATGTTTTCTGGTCCATGAATTTTTATCGGATAATACTTGAGTGTAATGACTGAAATAATGATTTTCTTCAT
>NW_024621822.1:0-2416 GCF_008729295.1 Plectropomus leopardus
ACACACACACACACACACACACACACACTTGCAACACATACCTGTTCTATCAGCAGTTGTCGTGTTCATCCTGTTTGCAGAATTAATGAGTAATTAGTCATTTTTCTGCCTTTTTGCAGCACTTTGACAATAACAATATTACAGTAATATGTTCACTCTTTAACTATGCACTTCACACACTGTAATCTGCTTCTGATTACATTAAATCTTTGCTGAAGATCCTATTTTTCTTGTGTCTAACAACTGATACAAATAATGCAGCCTGATATTAAAACAACTCCTTTTACTTTGTTGCGAAAAAAACACATATATTTATTGGTAATTCTGAAACAACAGAAAATGTAGACCTTCTCAGAGAGTTGCAATCTTCATCTACCTGTATACCAAAAAGTTTTTTTACATTTCTAAAAAATGATTTACAAATTATTATAGTTTTACCAGTGTACATTTCAAAAACTCTCAAACAGGATTATGTAGAGGACTGTAAGGGTTTCATAACAGTGATGAAAGAGTTTTAGCTCAGGATGAGGCCCCAAAACCATCAGTTTAATATTTATACCTGACAAAAACAAAATGTTAAACTTGAAAGCTGTACAATGTCGAAGTGCAGCGTGAAACAACACTTAAGTCTTACATTCATAGCTAAAGTCTGACAGACTATATGGAAAATATATAACAAAAGCAGCAAATAGGCAAGTGAGACTTTGTTGAACATCAACCTCATGAAGGTTGAGTAAACAAAGTTTCACTAACGTCAAACGGATTCATATTCCAAACTTTCTATCTGCTCTCCTGCCACGACTGAACTCTCCTCACACGACTTCCTGCCTGGTCTCTGAGTTTTGCTTTTAGGTCCAAATCCTTTAACATGGAGCCATTATTTATCATAATTGCGAGCGATTTTATTCCACTTACCTCTTCCTCTTACGATAAAAGTAGTACCCTCCACCGCCAGCGGCAGCAAGGACGACTAGAACTGCGATGACTATTCCTGCGATGCAGCCACCTGAACAGCCTGATTTTTTATCTGATAGGGCTGAAATATAACGGGATAAGAACATAATTGTTACACCACTCTGTACACAGGAACTGTCTCGTCATTTTATCATGCTTATGGATACACAGAATACAATAAAGTCTCCCTTAATGTGATTTTAAAGATGGGCAGTTATGAACACAGATTTATTTTTGTAAGGTGCAAAGCCTCAATATCTCCTTTGGCTGGAGAACTGTTTCTGAATCTCTGTTTGGCAGGATGGTCATTGCATTATGTTGCTTGAGGAAACATGTTATTACAGAATTATGCTTTGCTTATAGGAACTCTTTATGCATCAAAGTCAGGTCTTGGTATGGTCTGCTTAAGTGGAAAAAAAGTTGTTTGAAGCCTTTTTCAACTGTAAAGAGATATACAAAAACATCTGATAAATTGCCACAAGTGATGTGACTTTATACTGGCTGCCTGTTTGCTTTGGCGTTGATTTTGAAATTTCTTTATTAGTTTATACGAGATGACATGACCTTGAAGCTGACTACTGAACATATGAGCCAAATTGGAAAGAAAAATACAAAGGATTTCTTGAGATATTGTGTTGACATGAATGAGACTGATGAAGTTACAGGGGCCTTGACCTTTGACTTATGGCCACCAAAATCTAATCAGCTTATCATTCAAACCAAGTGAATGTTTGGGCTAAATTTGAAGATACTGCCTTGAGGTGTTCTTGAGATATCACGTTAACAAAATGTGCCTCCAGAGGCAAAAAAACCTGCTCGATCCACAAATGTGACACAGTGTGTCCATGTCGCATGTATTTTGGCTGTTTAGTTTAATCGCGGAGGATGAATGCTTCAAGTAAAAGCATTGATTGATTCAAATGGATCTGTAAGAAACATCTTTGGGAAGCCTGCGACTCCTCGGATTATTAGAGGTATTACGTTGTGGGTTGGTCGTAATATTCAAGAGTATCAAAAAAATCAGCCATCAACATGATCTTTGTACCTTTTACAGACAATTCATAGTCAGCAGATGATGTCTTCTTGGTTATATCATTCATCGCTTCACAGGTGTAGATGCCTCCGTCTGACAGCTGAATGTTGGGTTTGCTGAACACAGTAGAGTTGTGTATCTTCACTGTCCCGTTCACCTTCCAGGTGTAAATCGCGGACGGCGTGGACTCAGCAGAGCAGGTTAAAGTTAAATTTTCATTCACAAATATTTCACTTGGATGTTTGATTTGAACATTTTCTGGTCCATCTGAAAAACAGATATTTGTAAAGTTCTTATAACAGCACAAATAATAAAGAATACAATAAAAATCCAAACTTAGCACTTATTTATGACACTCATCATTTTAAATAGTAAATGTACGTACAGATCACATCCATGAAGTATTTAGCTTTTTCGTTGCTGAAGGGG
>NW_024621823.1:0-1935 GCF_008729295.1 Plectropomus leopardus
TTTTTTAAATTTGCCTGAAAGTCATGGAAACATCATGGAAATTTATCGGTAAAAACGTGTTTGAACCCTGTTTATACTATCCGTCTGTCTGACAGACAGGCACACAAATAAACACACATGTGCCGTTCACACACCCTTATTTTGCAATCACTCCAGCCCTCCTCCGTTTCAAATCATCTGCCAGATGCCCCTACTTCAACTGCTGTTAATCATATTATCTGGAATCCCTAGCACTTAAATCCATAACTGCTGTGTGTATTAATCGCAGGGAATCTCGTTATCATGTCTATATTAATTAAAGCCATCTGCCAGCGATGGGGTGAGCGTTGGGGTAAGGAGGGGTGGCAGAGCAGTGGGGTAGGGGCATGTCAAGCTGTTTGTGTTTGAAGGCATTCGAGTTGATGTTTGGGAAAATGGCAGTTTGCTATTTCAGGTAATTTTTTTTTTTCCGTTGAAACTTAAAACTTTCCTCCACCCTGATTGTAGGTGATGATCGAGGCAGCGCTAAAAGAGATCCACAGTGAGTTCATGGTTCGGAGTTGTAACATGACTTGACAAGCACTTCCTGGTTCAGTGTCACAGCAATCCTCTTTAGCTGGTGATCATATATCCATCTGTCTCTGCTGTCAGAATACATTATTCATTCATGGCATGAACACATGCACATGTAGGCTTTAACTTTCTGTCTTTAGTCCCGCGGAGGCGAATGGAATCAGACATTTAGAGATCGGAAAAAGGGGAACTGAAGTCTTCAGCTTGCTATGTTTCAATCACAAGCTCCCACCACACAGGAGGCTGTTTGACTGCCCGTAAGTGATGGCGCTAAAGCATCTCGTCTCTCCTCGTGAAGGGGGTGCCCTGGAGGAGAGGAGAAGCAAGCGCAGGAGTGAAGTTCAAAACAAAATAATATTGAACTCAGCATTATTCAGAAAAGGAAATGCCGTTAAGTTTTGATATGTTGCCTTTTCCGCAGTGAGGTTTGGCTCCGAGGCAGACAGATAGTCAAAGAGAGAGGTGGAGTTACGTCGGGTAGATCGACGATGGGAAAGGCATGTTAGTTGGGAGAATAAAGGAACAGAGCATTGTACTGTACATAGCCTCCCACATCCATCCATCTTTCGCCTTTACCAGCCCCTCCCTCCCTCTGTTCACACCCTTCCTTCATCTCTCCAACTTCAAGGCACCGTGGAGGGAAAACATGTCAGTGACTGGGGGCGTAATCCTGGGCGGCCAGTGCTTCTCGCTCAAACATGCACAACAAATACACGCTAACGCACACACACAAGGCCTCGTCTGAATGACAGCTGATCAGTAGTGCCTGCCAGCGCTCTCCTCTCCTGCTCCGCGCTCCCTCCTCTCATCTCAGCTCTCATCTGATTTGATCCATTAGCATTCTTTTCTCTGTGTTGTTCCTGCTACTGTCAGGCTCGGTGGCACAGCCTTAGTCTGAAGCAGTTGAACTGTCGCCTGGGGGGCCTCACCTTAGAGGGCTGACAGCTGCCTGCATAATCAGCCCCTTTGCCTGAATCCTGATAGGCCCAGACCAGAGTGCAGGTGGTAGGTGGCTTTACAATTGGAAACTGGGTTTGTTTCAAAGATGCACATTAGATATGAAAGTTTGAGGGGGGTTGGGGTGGGGGGTTGAAGTGGTGGTGGTTTGTAGGTGGGGGTTTAGGAGAAAGAAGAGCTACTTGGAAGGACGAATGAGGACAGGAAGGAGGAAGCGTAATGTGAAAGTCCCTGTAGATCGGCTAGCAGAGTGTGATGTGATCCCACTTACTTTCTTGTTTCCTGTAAAAATCAGGAAGGCTGGGGTGGCCTCTAGCTCACCTGGTAGAGTGTGCACTTCATATAAGATCAGTCCTTTGCAGCAGCAGCAGCAGAGTTCATTTCTGACCCATGGCCCTATGCTGCATGTCATCACTTTCTCTCTCC
>NW_024621824.1:0-3594 GCF_008729295.1 Plectropomus leopardus
ACTGGATAAATGAGACGGGTCACACTGCAGGAGTTGTGTGAGTTTGGAAATGGATGTTTTGATGCGGTTTTGTTGTTAAACGCGGACTGCTTTTACTTCAGTTCAGTTTTTGGAATATTTGTCCAATGAAGGCATAAAAAACTTTCTTCTAGGGTAAGTACTTGATATACAAATGAACAGTTGAAGGGGTTGAAGTATTCATTTGAATATTTAAAATAATTGCTGACAAGAGAAGACGCTCTGACCTATATTTAACAATATTTAAAGCTGCACAAATTGTTTTTTGGCCACTTGGGGGCACTAAAACGAGCTTAAACCCATAGATGTTTTGGAGAACATGTTTGTAAAGACTAACTAACACACCCAACAGACATGGGGCAACACTTACATTCATTTGAAGTCTTGTTTTTGGCCACCTGATGAATAAAAGTAAAATATTAACTGTTCTTGACATTTGCTCCATTTCATTCTCTGCCAATTCTTGAGGAACATATCGGCTTTGTTCACAAGCTGTTTGCTAACTCTGGCTGTCTGGTGTTTGGTGCTGGGCACGGAGCGTACAGTTGGTATACATCAGAGCTTGAAATGAATAGAAACAGGTGGCGGCTGCTGCTGCTGGAAATGAGGTTGATAAGAACAGAGTTGCCAAACCAAACAAACCAAAACAATGGGCTCGAATGCTCCATAGAGTCGAGGGGAATTGGAGAACTGGATGAATTGTGTGTGGTTTCATCACAACAAGCAACACCTCATTATACACCATTATATCCAAAGTTAATTTAAAAATATTGATCAGCGCAGACTGTTTAAGCAAACCCTTAACCAAGTGCTCAGTGCAGTGCAAGAGTAGAAATTGATGCATCATTTTACCATCAAAAAGATATCTGCTAAAGCAAATATGTCGTATTTAAAGCTGTTTTGTGGTAGAAAGGTTTCTGTCTGCAGTGCTGTCTGTGTGTTTTCCACCCCACAGCAGAAAAAAAAGAGTCAATCTGACTTGTCATAGCGAGGTTTTCTCCTGAGCCTCTTAGTTCTTAACAAGACATCTCCGGTTAAAAAAAGGATTTTTCTCCTGCCATTAGATAGTTATTGGCAGCATGAGCGAGAAATGCTCTCTGGGTTATGTGTTTTAAGCTGCGAGTCATGCAAAGACCTTTTCATTCAGGAGTGACACAAAGCGTTTGAAAGAAACTGACCTCATTTAAAAAGTGATTGGCGGTATGAATAGAAATCACGTCGGCTGCTTTTAAGGGTCACGCTCTTGTAAAAACCTCTGTTTACTAAATGGCAATAACCTTGGGGATACAATAGTAGGTGTTTTTCAAATATTGAATGTCTGGTAGCACTATTTTCCAAAATTGACATAGTGTTTCGTCTTAAATGGCTCATGAAAAGCCAGATGAAGAATTTATGCCAATTATTCTTGAGCTGCAGAGTCCACGTCTGAGCCGAGCCCTCGCATGAAAAATTCTCACAGAAGCGGTTAAAAGCACTTGACCGATGACCCGCAGCTCAATCACATGTTTTTGCGAGAGGAGGTACTCAATCTGCATGTTAATTTTCAAAGTGGCACTTAGTCAATCAGATGTGTTTTATTCCTCTAATGAGCTTTCGGTGGTGATGTTTTTGCTGCGGTCTCGGCTGTGCGTGGAGCTGGAAGAGTGCCAGCTATGATGTTAGTCCATCACATGTTGCATTGATGGTGTGTGCTGTCTTCATCATGAGCAGCTAAAAGATCCACACACACCTGATTATGTGGGACAAGATGTTTAATTTTCCTCAAATCAGACTTTCAAAGTGTCTCCATAATGATAAATAGATCTAGTAAGTGCCTGATTAATATTACATTAAAGGATAAGTTTTCTTTTTTTTTTTTTTAAGTAGGACCCTATTTTTGCATGTTTTTGTGTCCAAAGCTCCTTTCCCACTGCACAACAAACCCACCAACACCTGCTAACATCTATCATCTAACACCTAAAATAAGTTACCACTGTAGCATTTTTACCAGCCTCCATGCTGCTTTCTAATTTTTGCTAACCTGTGCGTGACATCCGTGTGACCTGTGTTCATGAGCTAATTTGGGTGAGGAAGGGTTATTAGTGACTATATAACAACGTAGAATGAAAGTGGACCAGGATTTAGCAAAACATGCTGCAATGTAACCATCCATTGTATATTCCTGTTTTTAACATGGTCAGAGATGAAGATTTAAGAGGTAGTTAAAGTAATGAAAAAGACACTTTTAGTGGACATACATTGATGCACGATAATGTCCCAGGTGGTTATAATGCAGCTAGTTTCACTGCTGGTGGCTGCAGCCTTCTTGCTCAACACTTGATACCAAAATAAAACCAGGATCCCTGTGTCCGCGTTGAAAGATATTAAACTTGACTTGCATTCTGCTATTTACATACATGCATCAGGAGCAGTTTGAGAGTTAGTGCCTTGCTCGAGGACACTTGGGCATGTGGACAGGAGAAGCTGGGATGAAACCAACAGCTGTTGAGCTACAGCTCCCCCAGATATATTTGCACTCAAGAAACAAAATGGAAAAAAAGATATTGTGATGGTTAAATTGAAAATCATTTTCAGTTATAAAAACATCTCATGAAGAAAAAAATAATAAAGAGAACCAGGAAAAAAGAGGAATCAAATTAAACTGAAATTGGATTCAATTAATGAACAAACAGAAAGCAGTTAGTAAACTAAGAAAAGTTTGTGTATAACAGAAATGCAAAAAAACTGAAATGGTTAATAAATTGATTCTTGGTGCTGGAGCAGTTTTATTGATAGACAATTAACTTTTCCAAAAGAAAAGAGAAGAAAAATTAAGTGAGATCGCTCAGTTAGTTTTGGGGCGTCAACTTTAATATTTCCTCAAATCACGTTAAGTCTACATCAGCGTCTTTGTCCCAGCTTTCTTAACCCTTCCTCCCCTCTCTATCATCCGTGTCTTCTCCATCTGTGGTGGCTGTGGTTGAGGAGACAGACGGTGGTTCGATTCCTTGACTTTTCAGGCTTTGGGATGCAGCTCTGTGTGAATGCGCGTGATAAAAACCTAAAGCAGGAGGCAGTCCGTCATGTGTCAATGCTGCCTGTGGTATAAAGCGCTGCAGTGGTCTCTAAGACCAGAAAAGTGCTATATAAATGCCATTCGTTTACCATTTGCTGTCCGTTTACCTCTGGGCGCCAGGTAGGCTCGGATGACAAAATGCCCTCAGCCGTTTTTCTCTTTGTAAGGCTGAACAGCGCTGGCGTCACCTCATCAGGACCTGGCTCTGTCCTATTTACAAGCACAGATGTGCATCAGCTCTTCAGGACGGCAGCTTTCTCACTACATTTGCTCCACAGATTGGCTCATCCTCGACCTTAACATCTTCTGTCTGTCACCGGACACCTGTTGCACACACTGAATGTGTCACACAGTGTGACGCACTGTAACGTGACCTATGTTTGTTGCACATCAGTGCTCATAACCCTGCAGTCTTGCAAGATGATCAGTTTAGTCCTCCTCAACCCCGTCTCCTAGAAATTACGTTTGTGTATAACTAACAGTATAGATATCAACGGTGCATCTGGTGCAGTGCACAGGTG
>NW_024621825.1:0-3590 GCF_008729295.1 Plectropomus leopardus
TTATAACGATAATAACAATAAGAAACACAACAGTAATATTAAATGTAAACAAAAGCCATTGAGGCCCTGGGTAATCAGTCCCACTCCCCTCCATTGTAGAGGTATAAGATGTAACTAATAATTGAACTTATGATAAATAAATAACTTACTAATGCTTTATAGTTCATTTAGAGTCTATATATGCAAAAGTCATCTGGATTGCTGGACTTCAACAGTTCTCTCATGCTGATGATAAACAAAGGTTCTGAAGTTTTCACTTATATCAAGACATTCATCAGCAGTCACAGTTTTCTTTTTGTTTTCACTGTCTAAAGGCCAACAGAATAAGTTAGTCATAACTATTCATTAAGTCTGCAGTGTAAATGTCAATAAGTTTTCATAAACACATTTTGGTCCAGATGCTCTGCTGCTCTTTAATCAAAGGTCAGAGGTCAAACCCTTTATAAAGGCAGCTTTATTAGAAAGTGGTGTCACCATTTTAATGTCTGCACTTTTAAGCACATAATAATGAGGTAAATGACATACATGAAAACAAGGATTATTTTGTGTGAAACCTTAAACAACCCTATCAACCTCAAAGTCTCTGTAACAGTTCACTGACACAATCTGGAATGAATTCTTGCCTGAGCAAAATAAAGATCACTTTAAAAAACTGGTGCAGTGAGACCATGCTAGAACAAATAAAAAACAAGCAAAAGCTTGTTAAAAACTTTGTGCTAAAGAAGTGTGAGTATGTTGGCCTAAAATGAGAACATAAAATAAAAACCAGATAGTCCAGTTTAAGGTGTGAATTTATGGATCTATTTCAATAGTCATTTTGATAAAATATAACTCAAACTAAGAGGACTGCCTCAGAGTAATTTTTAATAATAATAATACCTCATGCTACCATCATGCTGCCATGGCAAGTGGCGACTGGTTCTGTTCAGCCACATTCTCAGCTGATGTCGTCCAGGGGTGTATCATGCAAACGAAAAAAGTGGCTTTTGGTGTTGGGATTGTATGCTAAAAGCACTGTCAAAGCAGCGGTATTTGCGGACTGCAGAATGAGAACAGGCTGCCAGAACAGTACGTCAGTGACGATAGTGCTAGGCTGATGGCTCAAAAAAAACGCACAGGTGATCAGTTGAGATTTGGTGTCTGTGAAGGCCATATAATTCATGTCATTTTTTACATAGAACCATGCAATGCCATGTATGGAAGCATCTGCAGTAGTTATATGTCCTCACTTAATTTATAATATTTTGTGTGTCCGATTGTAGGAGTTTATGAGCCAGAGAGAAAGTGCAGCCTCCATACAGCAGTAAAGAGTTAACAAGGCTCCTTGATTGTAACCCAGCTCTTGTGTTGCTTCGCTCGGCCCGCAGACTAACAGGGTAGAGAACCAAATTCTTGTGATGGACAGACAAACACGAGGCTGGACCTCTGTGAGTCCAGAGGGTGACAGGCAGTCCTCCTGCATCATTAACCCACTTTGTTGTGAGGACCTGCTGCCATTGTGAGGTTGTGTTTTTGGCACGCTGTGTTATCAGTAGTGATGGGGAGACTGATTGCAGCCACACAAGGGGGAGGAAATTTCCACAGCCCATCTATCACAGCTTCAGATAAACAGATGGAGGACTGTCGGCAGTACAGGCTGCCTCCCCTGCTGTCCATTAAAGCTACCGATTCAGTGGATCAGGCAGAAAAGTTAAAGATGCACTCCAGGCAAGATTCTCTTTAATGTAAAAGAGGCCTTAATCAGTCAGTACAAAGGACAGCCCCAATCATTATCAAGCCAGATGTCAGTGATTCTAATATTTTCCCACATTAAATCCTGCTATCAGGACTGTCATTGGCTCTCAGGAGCTGGTGACTGAAAGCTTTAAGGAACACCTTACCAATCATGAACCTTATCTCTGTGTATTTATCATAGCATGGCATGCTATACCCAGTTATACTCTCTCTGAATCACATGGGAAAGCTCATCCCCCCTAACGTCCACATGCAATGTTGCAACCACACATGAACGAGTGGAAACAAAGCTCACTCCATGATCACTGGATTTAACTTAAATAAGTATTTCACTGCTAAAAAGATGGCCATTTAATAAGATTAGACTGTCTCTGCAGTAGGAAGACACAAATACTTTTAAAATTGATGCCACATGACCATAGAAAACAGAGAAAAAGGACACTTTTGCTTAGAAGGAAGAGGGGGTATTACACAAAATCAAAAAATGGGGGGGAAATGTCCAGAAAACTATACTTATAATTCTCTCACGTATTCTTTCAAAATTTGTCACAGAAGTAGAAAAACAAACACTCTCTTAATGTCTTTCTCTTTGTATTTTTCCCCTTGTCTCGTTTCAGTTTGTTTTGCTTACTTTTTCTTTTCTTTTGCTTATTTTCAGGTAACTCTCTTGTAACTTTTTGCTAATTTCTTGTTATTGTTATTTTTTGTGTTTTTCTTGTGGTTTTATGTGTGGCCCTTGTTTAATGTTTTTAAAGGGTTCAACTGCCCAACCCTAAACATACCTCAACCTTAGGTAATTTGCCATGACCATAATATTTCACTAACATTAAGCACAGTAGCCGATGACATGCAGAAATATTAAGTGTGATGCTCAGTTACATTTTTAAAAAATGTTGAATGGAAAATTAAAAAAACAATCCAGGGTTAATATATATCTTAATCTCAATCAATCTCTACAGATACATGTGGAATATTTTGCAAGGCTTTAAACATTAAATATTATTTGGAAAGTATTAAATAAGTTGATGTTGGCTCCCTTCATGATTACAGATGCAAAAATAGAAATGCGCATCCAGTTCAGTCCAAACTAGGAGTCGCTGCTGAACCAAAGGTCAGTAAATAGTCAAAAGGCAATGAAATGGCTCACACACTTTTGGGGTTGTTTTATCTCTAATTTAATAGACCAAAATACTTTAGACATTTAGACACCTCTATTTTAGTCATATCACAATGCACCATAATTGCCTCTGATATGCTGGGAAATAGGTTATAAAGTTGAATTATCAAGCGGAACCTTTTTATTTTGCTATAGATATTTTATTTGTAACATTCATGAACAAAGTAACATGGATGACATGACTAATATTATTCATTAATTTATTTTAAAATAAAGTTGATGTGTTAACTTTTCGTGTAACCCCACTGTGTGGTGCACTATTGCATGTTAGTCAACTTTCTGTTTATGAATGTGTTTAATATGACGATCAGGCTCTTTTATAGATGAAATGGGGAAAAATTAATGTCAACTGATGGTTTCTAGAGCGCGTATTTATCAACTTATGACTGCATGCATTGGTTGCAACTATATAACTTGCAGCTTCATAATAAATGCAGCACAACTGTACATGCATGCAATGATTTGTTCAAATATCTTATATTGTGTTATTGCGTGGAGCCAAGCCCCTCTGACAATAATTAAGCCTGCTGCATCTTTGTCCATCTAAGCGTTAAAAATAATGGATAAAAAACCCATGAGATGGCACCACTGTCATATACTGAAGCAGTACAATTTGCTCAGTTTTAATAAATTTCTAAATTTTTCATCCCTTAAACTGATATTTAAATGTCTTCAAAAT
>NW_024621826.1:0-4805 GCF_008729295.1 Plectropomus leopardus
CATTTCATGTTGCAGAACTGTCCCATTATTTGTGGGATGTTATTTCCTACCACTGCACCATTTTGTTCTTCAGACAGAAAATGAGACTGATGATGGAGGTATTATCTAATTATATCACAGGTCGCTGTCACTGACTGACTGACAACAGCTTACTTATAACACGGTCCCTCACCTGACACACTCCACTGATGCACATGTCGAAAGCGTCCGCCCGGCATCGTGTCCCGTCCAGCACTTTGGGGGCAAGTTCAACGGTGAGACTCCGCCCTTTAGCCTGGCAGCGCAGCGCGCAGGGGGCTGAGGGGTCGTAAGGTGACGGCAGCCACTCGTAGGTGACGCCCTGGTACTTGATGTCATTGTGAGCTGAACACTGCTGGGCCCGAAAATCACCCGACTCGGCAGGGCAGTCCTGAGGAGAGGGACAGGGACAGAGGGTGAAAAGAGACACAGAAATTATTCATTTTCAGTGTCATTTTATGAAAGTTTATATATAAACACGTTTTTATCATCTTCTATACCATCATCCTTAAGCAATTTCTTTATATTTAAGTAGGTCTTCATTTGTCCAAATGTGTAGCCACACCCAGCTCGTACAAGCGACTGGGCGTTTAATTGGGACTACGCTGATAGTTGAAGTTTAACAGGAAACACAACTAAAGTCTGGGCTTTATTTTAAAGAGAAGTAAAAAAAAGAAAAAAAAACAAAGAAAGTAATGACCTGAAAAAAATCACTAGCAGCAAGACTGTGCCGCCGCACCCGGCTGGTAAAAGGGACTAGGCTTTTATTTGAAGTTTTCAGGTATCTGCGATCATCCAAGACAATTTATCAGCTGCTAGAAATCGGAATAAAGCATTTAGGATAAATGAGAATCCTGGATACGAGTGGTCAGGCCAAAGTGCGCCGTCAGAAATGCAATGTCCATGACGACTCAAACCACAAACTAAAGTAGGTAATAAAATGTTGCATTTCATGTGTTTGTTTGGTTCAAACTGGACGTAGTAAAAAATCCAGCCAGCCTGACCGCGGCAGAGGAGGAAATAGTGCAGAAAAGCTGTCAACGGCTTAACACCTGGTTGCTTCTGGGGACTGAAAGCAGTCTCGGATCAATAAGGGATGCTTGTTCCTCCGGGTGACAACTGGCAGACTTTTGGCATCCAATAACTCTCTCTTCTCCCTGACTGAGAACTGGACACATTCAGCCTGACACATCAGCTTCACTCCGTCACACTCTGCCAGCCTACATATCCTTCAGACGCCTATATGAAGCCTGCAGTTCGCACAGTTGGCTTCCACGTGTGAGAGAGGGGGGAAACGGGATAAATATTATCCTGGGACCTTTTCCCACTGGATGTGATTGAAGCTCTGCAAATGAATCCAGACTAAACCACCTCAGTGGGGACGAGGAGAAATACGACTTGTTCTCCTCTGATTAAAAATGGTGTTTCAACAGGCTGGATGTGTTTCTGCGGTTTGGGAAAGTGCGACTGTAGAGCGGTCGTCGTGGGGGTGGTTGTGGTTGTTGGTCTTTCATGGATCAAATGACGACCGTTGATATTACCTGATGGGTTGTCAAGGACCAGTGGAGGGATTATTCACTTTTTACATTAAACAGGCTTTATTATGGCAAAATAATTGATGCGTCTTTTATTTCCCTACCTGGCACACATACAGAACGCCACATATTTGTGGTATGACCTGAACTTGTCATAGAGGGCTGGGGGTACATTTAAAGACTGCAGAGTCCTACATTTAGTATTCTTTCCTCTTACAAGTATCCAGATCAATAGGAAATATTATCTTAACCCCTTGAAACCCAAGCAAATTTGCTCAATTTATTTAAAAAATAAGGGAAGAAGGCAACTAGCAACTTAAGTAATTACCTCAAAGTTTGTAAGAAATTAGTAAAAAATAAATAAATAAATAAATTACCTGGAAAATAGCAAAAAGGAAAGTCCAAAGCAAAAACAAACAAGGAAATGACTGCTTATATTAGTGTATTAAAATAATTATAATTTTGTAACAGAATTTCAAATATAAAAGTATTTAAAAGTTTTGGGGTTATGTAAAATTTGCAGCTGAAAATTTGATAATTTTAGATAGAGCCTTGCAAATTTAACATGTATAAATTCAAAATGCATTTAAACAAAA
The DNA here is from genome assembly GCF_008729295.1 of Plectropomus leopardus. Lineage (NCBI taxonomy): Eukaryota > Metazoa > Chordata > Actinopteri > Perciformes > Serranidae > Plectropomus > Plectropomus leopardus. The sequence goes on from NW_024621826.1 coordinate 2,150, forward strand.
AGTATTAATGTCCAGACTCACTTTGTTGCTGCAGGTTCTGTAGCGGATGTTTTTGCCATCACAGCTTCTGCAAGGGAAGGTGAAAAAAAATTCTCAGCAAACTGACAGGTGACACAAAACTGCATGCAAAACATGAGTTAACCAAAATCTTGAAAATCATTTAATGCCACTGCTACTCTTGTCTTCCACTGCCAGACTTTTGCTCACCTTTTTCTGAATAGAAAGAATCCTGTAGTAGCTGTTTTTCTGAATTTCGACCATAGTCGTTCCATAGGTACAGGGATTTTGTTAAAGCACCAATAGCATTACAACGATTTCGCATTTCCTTTTAAGTTTCAGCTGTTCTCAAAAGATTTTAACCCACAGAGGTCAGAGTGAACATTATTTACAAACTTACTTAGATGTATGAAGTAACAGAACATGGTTTAAGAAGAGACACACTGCAATAAATCCCTCGAATTAATGTGAATTCAGCCATTCTGCTTGTCCATTTATTGTATTTTTCTTCACTGATGCTTCTTGTTTTGCAAATTTCCCCACAGTGGGACTAAAGAAAGAATGATTTTATCTCGTTTTAATTTGCCTTTGTTTGTTTTTTATGTAATTTCTGATGCCTTGAGCATCACAAACAAAATCTTATTCATTACATTGATCAGCAAGTTCATTCCATATCTGTGGACCTCTGCAGGTCACACTAAAACTTGTACATTTGAGCTTGTGTTTCTTTTTCATTAAAAGTAGCTTTTTGCTTGTTTTATGTGCATGAGAGGAAAGGTAAATCAGGATAAGTTCACAGAGTCTGTCAATGTGCCTAAATAATACATTGTGCATGACACAGGCATTATGAGAAGTGTTGCATTCAGTAAGTTGCAGAAGTTTGTAGCCATAAAAGAGGGCCTAAAAGATGCAGTGCTTTACACACCAGCAGTAGTTGAAGTCGATTCACGGACAGAATGTCAGTGTGAAGACCTCAGAACTGGGGTTGGAAATACAATAATTTCACAAATTGTTTTATAAGTCTGTCAGTTTCTAGTGTTGTGCTGCAGGGCATCTTCATCGTCTTTTCAGTCTACTGTTAATATTTTCTCTGACTTTTCCAAACTTTGTTGAACTTCTATCAATTCGCTCTGGATAGGACCTGCAGGCAAATACCTGAAGAATGAAAACGTTATGGATCACTAAACAAACACACACGTAACCAGTAAAATACCCATGCAGGTACACACACACACACACACACACACCTGTAAGGTTACAGCACTTTCCACCTGCAGCACACATCACCTCGCCAGCAGCCATCTCAGCACTTCAGAGTTCCAGCTGGCAGAACCCAAAATGTCAAACAAAACTGAATACACACACACACACGCACACGCACACACATGCACACACATACACACACAAAATGAACCTGAGCCCTGTGTGAAATGTGCCATAGCACAACGGTTCTTTCCCCGTGACAGCATGGACACGCTGTTAAATCCGTTCCACCTTGTTAGCAACAATAACAACACCCAATCTCTCGTTGTGTGTTAACTGCCACAAAGTGCACGTTTAACCTGCCGACTTGCAATAACATTAGATTAAACTGGTAGCAGCTCATTTATCCCAGTGTAAAGCAGGCGTGGTCTAATCTGCCATTTTGGGCAGATAGGGAGCTGAGAGCCACACTGCAGCCTTTCAGCCAGCTCCGAGCGAAACAAACACAGACAACAGAAAACCACAGCTCCATATTAATGAACCAATTAATGGATTTCTCCTGTTGAAATGCATGAATAACTGCTCAGTGACAGGCAGAGTGTTTGTGTGTGAGTGTGCACTGTGGTTTCAGGGTCTGGGAATGTTTACAGCTATAACCATTAGTCTTCTGCTAAACCCAAAACACAGAAATATAAACAGTGCAGGTCTGTTATTGGCTTTCTCAGGACCGAACACAACTACTGTGTGACAGTAGGCAGGTTTCCATTACAGATTTGTGCAAAACTTAATCGATATTATGTTTAAAACATTAGCAGCTTTATTTCTACTGCAGCCACCCCACTAGCCGTCATTGTTTCCAATCCAAGGCTGAGTAGGTGTGTTATACAAGCGATAATGGAAAGGCGAGCCCCTCACATATGAGGGATTTCTGGGAGCTGATAGTCCACGATTTCACAGAGGAATTGTGGATTCAAAATTTTTGGCTGATCCACGCAACTTTCTCAGAGTTATGTGATGCAATAACAGTTTTTGTAGCTCCTGCTGCATCATGAGGGAGCCAGTTCCTACTGACAAGCACATAGACACAGCATCATGTGACCTAGAAAAGACAAGAAAGTGTTTCCACTGCAGTTTTGCCAAATATACCTCCATCCTAGTCCAACCGGAAGATCGAACGGTGGTGTCACTTGAGAATGCAGCTAGACAGAAACAGTCATGTGCACATGAAACACTGAAGGCCAGCGTCAGATAATAACCTGCCCGTAAATACAAATATAATTTGGGTGAGTGTGCTTATAGGGGGGGTGGGATTGGTGGCGAATGTGTCCCACAAACTGTCTTTCATGCGGTAGTGGGTTTTTTTTCCACACCTTAGCCACTTTTGCCAAAACCCAACTGTACATGACTTTGTTTCCTCATCCTAACCATCATGACATCGTTACATCGTTTGCCTGTT
>NW_024621827.1:0-1985 GCF_008729295.1 Plectropomus leopardus
TGTAACGACCTGTGTGTGTGTGTGTGTGTGTGTGTGTGTGCGTGCTCGCTTTGGATTTAGACTTTTTATATAAATATTGAAAGAAGTTGAAGTGGCAGTTGAAATGCAATTAGTGAAAAAAAATTGGAAAGGTTGTTAACATGGAAAGACTAAAATAAGTTGAAGTTTTAGTTCAAGGGTTGAAGTTGTTGAGGTGTTAGGGAAGCGCTCTGTGAAGTTGAAATGTCACTTAAAGTGTTAGTGACAAATGAAATTGGAGGTGTCAGTTGAAGAGGAGTTCCTGAAAGAAATTAGTGACAGTTCAAGTGTTAAAACATGCTGTCACGGAGTCAGAAGAACTTTTTTTTTTTTACCAGAAAGTAGACACGTGTTACCTAAAAGCATTTGAACCCAATAAAATAAGTTGAGGTGTCAGTTTTGTAGTCAGTGTATCAGTGAATCGAAAGTAGACGAATCTTCAGTTAAAGGATAAGTGATGAAACATGCTGCTCTTATGCACTATTCGTACGTATACCCACAAAAAGTGATGCACCAGAATTTGTATATAATCTACTCAATCAGAAGGCTGTGATCACATGGATAATACACTGACAGGCGTAAAGAAGGAAGTAGTCTACAGAGCAAAAGGCCTACCTGAGTCAGCAGGTTGAAGCGGTGGGTCAAACAAACACAGGACTTTGCCCCAGTGCAACCAACTCGTGTACGTAACGTCACTTTCCTAAACCTAAGCTAATTTTACATTATGTGACACATGGAGGTAAAAAGAAAACTGGATACAGCATTGGAGGTGGGGCCTTCTTCATTCCTATGAAGGCTGCTCAGTGGTGCATGAAGCCAAAAATGTTAAAATGTCTCATATAAAATTACTTGGATGAGCGGCGCTGCCTTCTCTTTGGGCCCATAGCGCAAGTACACGAGAGACTTCCGCCTCCCTGGCTGGTTACTTCCAGTTCAGTGTTACGTTAACTTGAATTGGGAAATATATTACTTAATTTTGCAGTTCTTCTACACTTTTCAAATGTTTGTTGGACCAAATGGATCAAATCCTGATAGTGAAACAATTCATTTTGCAGGGCTTATGGTGCTACTACAAAAATTGGCTTCAACGCCCAGGACACCTCTTGGGGGCCTGATGTATTGTGACAACAGCCAACCATGATTCTTTACCAACATCTAACTTATGTAGTTTTACCTGCCCAAACCTACATAACTTTCCCTTGAGAATGTGAAGTCATTTGTTGAGTACTAATTTGTTAGACAACGTATGAACTGTTGTGTTAGGGTACGCTGGCCTGTACCAGACCTTTAAATCTGCCCGCTCCACCAAGTTTGAGTTGACTACTTCTGGTCTGGGATTGTGACATGAAACAGTGGTTTCAATGAGCAATGAGCACAATCTGCATCGTATAGTCGTTGTCAAGCTGTTGTTAAGTGGTGCACCAGAGCCAATGAGGAGTAAAATGATGTTAGATTCAGGCGGATAATTTGGTTGCTAGAGACTGGTAAGAGAAAATCAGAAATGCTTCCCCCATTGAAATTGATAAGAGTGGACGCAATGTCAGATTGAAAACGAGAAAAGACTGTAAAGACTTAACAATTCTGTCTTACATGAGGCAAAAGAAAGACACTATTGAGTAGTTTTATGTGAAATGTTGGATCCGGCGTTTTTGGAGCTTTAATCCATACTGAGGGTCAGGATATCTTTGTCTCTGCTGCATCGATTTTGACCATTATTACTTTAAAAAAAAATCTGTGTGTTGTGAGTATCCTAACTTTGCAGTATTAAATTATTACCCTTTTTATATACTGACATTTCTACTGGCGACAGAGTGAATGCTAATCGTTGACTGTCAAAAGGTCTAAATTTTGAATGTTTCTGACCATGAACACTGAATGTATTGCATTCAAAGTGAGGAAAATGCCACTGACATTTCTTTCTTTCTTTCTTTCCTTCTTTTTAGCTGCATATATCTCTGCTCTTTCTA
>NW_024621828.1:0-2567 GCF_008729295.1 Plectropomus leopardus
TTATTCCATAACATATTGTGAATATATTTCTAATTATCAGCGTTTTTTGGACAATTCTCTGTGTTTTATCCCGACACATATTTCTCTCTCTCTCCTTTTTTAAACGCTGATTTTCAGATTTTATTCTTGTCACCTTTTAACTGTGTTTTTTTAATTTGCTCTTTGCTTTGTTTCCGTGTTCATGATGAGAATTTAACCATTTCTGCTCCGGCTTCAGCAGTTTAAATCCTCGTGAAAGGTGCTTGAATGCAGCACAAGAAACAGTGACGTCCATCCAGGTTTCAAAGGGTTAACTTCGTGAGTTCACAGCTGAAAACATTTGAGGTGAACTCGTGATTAAAGTTCTTCACTTATTTGAAAAATAAACCATTTAATGTCATTTGAAAAGAAAGAAAGCGAACAAACATTTTTGATGAACTCATGTTGAAACTGTGTCTGATGTTTTTGTTTTGTCCTATAATTTTTTTTAGGAAAACAAACCGGTTTCTGATTGGATGAAGATTTCAGCCAAAGTGGCGCTCTGATATAAAGTGGTGGCGTGCGGCTCCGCTCGCCGTGAGTTTGACGTTTTCAGACTGAATTCATGTCAGACGATCTGAGCGTGGAAAGTTTGAGCTGAGTCATCCATCAGCTGCTGAGTCATGAAACGACTCAGTTTCAGTTAACGCTCCTTTTATTTAGAAATCCAGCCGCAGCTTCCTGCTGTGACCTCATGATGACGTCACGATGACGTCACGATGATGTCATCAATCTGATGTCCCACAGCGATGACTGTGTTCAGTTAAAGTTTTTGATTTATTGTCTTTATTTTTCTTTATATTATTTACATTTTATTTCTGTTGTTTACTTTTATTACTTGATTTCATTGTTTTAAAAGTAGTTGTTGTTGTTGTTGTTGTTGTTGTTGTTGTTGTTGTTGTTGTTGTTGTTGCTGCCCCCGGGTTATGCATGTTTTCTTTTACAGCCAAACAGGAAATAGAAATGACTGGCCTTCAGAATAAAAGCTGGGGACCATAAAGTGTCAGATGAGGCGCGTGAGTGCGGGAGGAGCAGAGACTCAAAAAAGAAAAAAATAGAAGTAATTCAAATATTTAATGACATTTTTCTCAGGGTAACTAGTAATCTGTAACTGATTATGTTTCAAAAGTTATCTTCTCAACACAGCAGCAGCGCGGACTTTATTTTGAAGGTCCGAGCCGGATGCAGAGTGTGTATGTGTGAGTGTGCGTGTGTGTGTGCGCGAGTGTGAGTGTGTGAGTGTGTTGGTCAGACAGGAAGATGTCTCCGCTCCTGCTGCTCCTGCTCGGCCTCCTCTCTCTGCTCCTCTGCGTCCTCCGCTCCAGAACCAGGTCAGTACCTCCTCCCACTACTACTAATACTACCTATACTACTAATACTACCTATACTACTAATACTACCTATACTACTAATACTACCTATACTACTCATACTACCTATACTACTGCTACTGCTAATACTGTTACTCCTGTTACTTCTACTGCCACTGCTCCTCTTGCAGTAAGAGTACTCAGAGTGTGTACAAGTACTCAGCTGAGCTGTCGGGTCCTCCTGCTGAGGAGCAGCGAGTTCTGTTTAACCCTTTCAGCCACATCGCTGTCCGCGTGCTGCTCCCACATTTCACAATGTTTAACCCTTTCAGCAACTCAGTGAGAAAAGTTTCTCAAGCAGAGAGAAACGAGCAGATTTAAGAAAAAGATTTGAAATAAATAATATTCAGTGATGATCATAATTGCAGCTCTTTTTTCAGCTCATTTCCTTTTTCTAACTTTCTTTGTCTGATTTTTATTTTATTTTTAATTATTATTCATTTTTGGGTAAAAACATGGAAAAGCACCTTGGTGAGAAATGTTCCACAGATTTATAGGAATGAGTCGATTCAGTAAATAAATTTTAAGCTTTTTAAGATGAAACTATATTTATGATGATCATAATTAAAGGTTTGAATGACATATTTTATATAAAAATCACCGAAAGTTTTAAAGGAGAAAAAAAGCTAAAACTTTCAAAGAATAAAAAACCCTCAAAACATTTTAAAGAAAAAAAATCAATTAAACAACAATTAAAAAAAAGAAAAAAATAATTTAAAAAAACGATCCCTAAAACCTTTAACGACAAAAATGTCAAACATAAACGGAATCGACTGCCAAAACTTTGTTTTTTAATCTCCAACAATTAAAAATGCCTAAAATTTTAAATTTAAAAACAGCCAAATTGTTTTTTTAAAATGGTGTCAAAATGAATCCAAAATACAAACAAACAAAAAACAACATTTTTTTCCTCCAGAAACAAAATTAAAAATCAAAAGCAAAAATACATAAAAAACAAACAGTCCCTAAGACGGAGAACTCAAACCCAAATACTACGTTTACGTACAAAAACACAACGAAAACACAACAAAAGAAAACAGGAACACACACACTCACACACACACACACATTCACATTACACACATTCACATTACACACACACACACACATTCACATTCACGTGTGTGTGTGTGTGTGTAATGTGAATGTGTGTGTGTGAGTGTGTGTGTGTGTGTGTGT